>NW_027069720.1:26456-319039 GCF_002906115.3 Quercus suber
CTTTTTTTTTTTTTTTTCCTCCTAATACAACTGAGGTGAAACATTTTCACATGGCACTGAAGTTGGATGACTATTTCAACAGCAGCATCTAGCACATTTTGCTAGAATATTAGCGTAGGAGTAATTCTGTTTGTTAACTCTTAAAAATTTCACATTTGGATGATAAAATTTAATTGGCTCCTAATGCAGCGGCATCTAGCACCGTAGCACATTTTGTTGGAAAATTCACGTGGAAGTAATATGGTTTGTTAAGTGTTAGAAAACCCACATTGGATAATTACCACAAGATTGAGTCGATTAGAAAATAAAAATGGGTCAAAATCCATAGGTATAAACTTTTAGGTTTAGTTTTATCCTTATATATTAGAGGATATATAGTTGAAAATTAAAATTCGGTTGGGTATTAAAAATCTGATGGGTGATCGAGTAGCATTATTGGTGCTCTCATGTAGCAAAAGCTTTGGTTGCTACTTGCTAGAAGTCGTGGTCTTTCAATTTTTCAGTGAAGACAAATTGATTACCAGCGACCTGTGCAAGGAAGGGGAACCACCCATGCAAATGCAATGTGGACCAAACTCACCTAGCCCCAATCATGGGTTAGTTACTTTGCTCTTACAAACTTCAAGTCAAGATCCTATTACTCTCAAAGAAATATTGCTCTCTGGAAAATATTGGATTTTTTTTCGTTGTGTCATCTTCTCCCGATCAAAGCAAGCTAATTTTCCATTGCAGGGTTCCCTTTGCATAGACTGACTCCAGCCAATACGGTCATCAGTCTACTTACTGTACTTAGTCTGGATTCATGATAGCCTCCGTTCCTGCATTTTTGTGGTTATTGGAAATTACGTGTGGAATGAGTTGGTTTTTTTACTATTGAAATTGAACAGTGGTTAACCCAAGTTTGGGGCTGATTGGTCAAAAGCAAAGAATATTGAATTGATTAAGAATGTCAAAAATTATTTAATCAAGGTTGTTGGATATACTATTCAAGATTTGATTGAAGTTAAATATGATGGTGACTCCATAACTACAATTTCAAGATTTAATTGATTTATTCAAAACCATATCATTCTTAGGTAATGTGACATTTAATGGTTGCCTCATTCATGAATAGAGGCAGAGGGGTCTTGTTCCAAACACTATGCAATGTTAGGGGTGCAAATCCAAAGATTTGAAATTTTAGAAGATAAAATTCTAAAATTTCAAATTTAAGAGACCAACTTACAATTTAGTCTAACCAAATTGACAAATCAACTTAAGAGTGTAACTTTTTATTTAGTCTGGCCAAATTAAAAAATTGCATAATCTAAAGACGTCCTTCAAAAACTAAAATAAACAAAATTTCATAAATAATAAACAAGCTAATGTTTGACTATAAGTCACAGGCCAACCTGTGCAAGTATTGAACTCATTACCACCACCGTCCATCTTACTTTTACAAGGACTTTGTAATAAAGTCAGTTGGGATTAAGAATAGATTGATGGCCGTATTGACTGGAGTCAGTCTATGCCAAAAAGCTTCAGAGAAGTCATGGTCTTTGATATTTCAGTGAAGACAATTCCTTAATGGCGACTTGCAAAGAAGGGGAGCCACCCATGCAAATATGCAATTGCAAAGAAGAGGACCAAACTCACCTAGCCCCAATTATGGGTTAGCTCTTAGAAACTTCAAGTCATGACCTTATTACTGTCAAAGAAATAAATATTGTGTGTCTGTATTTGATATGTCGAGGAAAAAAAAAAAAAAAATATTCAAACGTGCATCGTTTCCCGATCAAGGCAGCTACTTTTCTATTGCATAAACTGACTCTACTCAATCAATACGGCCTTCTGAATTATTAATCAAAAGAACCTTAAATTTATTTATATATAAAAAAAATAAAAAATAAATAAAAATGAAGTTTTTCACCACAACAACTTTCCCGCTAGGCAAATGTGCTTTGTAAACACTACCATAACTACCTGTTCCAATACAATATCTAATGTTAAAGTCCTTTGTGACCTTAATGATTTCTTCATATGCAATTTTTTCATCATAATTCCATATTGAGAACATGTTCTGATCCCATTTTTTGCACTCCTTGTCTTTAATTTTGTTTTCTTAACCTGACATCGAGAGTGAAAAATATAACCAATAAGTAAAAGTGCAAAGAAAATGGTAAAGGGAACCAAAATTTTTACTAGGTGCATGGTTTGAGAAGTTGGAGGGCAATGACCAAATCCTTTGATGTCACCACATAAATCCTTATCGGCAAAAAATCGTTCAAATGCATAATTTTGGAAAATATCTGGGATTCGACCCTCCAAGGAATTGTATGACAAGTTAAATTGAGCTCTGTTGATGAGAAAAATGGGAATGTTGCCCGTAAGGTTATTGTAGCTGAGGTTAACATAAATTAGGAGGGACAGGTCTTTAATCCTAGAGTGAACAGTTCCGGTTAAGTAGTTATGGCTTAAATATAAGAAATTTAACAACAAGCAATTAGCCAAGGTGGAGGGGATTTGACCAACTATCTTGTTATTGCAAAAGTTCAACTCTATCAGACTCTTCATATTGCCAATTTCTAAGGGAATGGAACTGTTGATATGGTTTGAATCAAGAAACAAATATGAAAAATTCTTTACAAATCTAATTTCAAATACTTTAGAACCACTAATCACGTTAAAAGACAAATCCAAATACTGGAGATTGGTTAAAAGGCCCATAGTTGAAGGAATTGATCCTGCGAGTTTGTTATAACGCAGATCTAATATTTGAAGATTTTTAAAATTTCCCAACTCTTTGGGAATGGGCCACATATTAGATTTTGGTAAATGTAAAAAGATTCTAATTGAGTGAGCTTCGTGAGAAAAAGAGGGAAGTGATCTGTAAGATTATTACTAGAAAGAGATAGGAAGGTGAGCTTTGAAAGTGTACCTATTTGTTGAGGGATGCTCCCTCAAAGTCCAGTATTCCAAAAACTTAGACTTAACTAAATTTGGTAAGGAAGAGAACTTGAATTTCCTAAACTTATCTCCCACATAGATCCCATCCATATAAATTCCTATAACGCTTCCACCATCATTACATATAATTCCATTCCACTGGCAATAATTTAAGGAGGTATTAAAAATTTTTTTCTTCTGTTTGGGCCAAACTCTTTAGTTTTGAACTAAAAAATTAAAACAAAATAGACATTAGAAATTTATAAAGATATGTACCCTAAAAAAGAAATAAAAATGATATACACTCTTGTTAAATCATATTAATATAGTATTTTGATATACTTTAGTCCATTCAATCCATTTGGTTTATTTTGGTCCACTTTGGTTTACTTGGGTCTATTCGGTCCATTCGATCCATTTCAATCTGCTTTGGTTTATTCGGTCCACTTTGGTCGATTTAGTCCAATTAAGCCCACATTTGTGACAAACACTTCTTACATAAGGCAAGTAAAGTCAAAGAACTAATTATCCAATGACAAAACTTAGATATAGTACCTTATGTGTTATTTCTAAAATTCGCCACTTAAAATTTAACTATGTGGCTACTTAATTAAAAAATGCACTTTCAACCAATGAGAAAAAATCTATATAACAGAATTTTAAAATGAGAACCTAAGGAACAACAGCTAAGTACTGTACCTAAGTCTTGCCCATTATCCAAATCATTCTCCTATCATTATATGCTGGATGCATTATTCATATATATCTTTCTTTGATTCCCATTAAGGGTAATTTCATCAATTAACTCCTCAGCTACCAGAAGTTTCAAGCAGTACCTTGAGATAGTTTCTTCACCAGTTTTGGTATTCGCAATTCAATCTCTGAGAACTAAGCCTTCAGGGAAGGTAGGTCGGGAGTACAAGGAAGGCGATTACATTCCTCTCTTCGCCAACATAGCTACATTGTTATTCATGGTCTAGGAATTGGATGACTGACATTTACCAATCATGTTGCGTTGAAATACACTCGGGATAGGTCACTTTTAGTTTTAGTAAGCTCAAGTCTAGGTAAAAAGAATTAAATGAAAATTGCAAAGGACAAATGCTTCCACTGACCACTGATCATGTAAGTTGCATATGTACATAACATAAACAAATGTTTACCACCTCTCAAGTCACAACCTCTATTTCTGAACATAGAAAATCGACAGATCCTAGTTTAAGTTTGAATACAAATACCACTATAATCCCAAGATTTGACTTGGAATAATTTTGGTGATCAATTTACAAGTGGAGAAGAAAAGTGCAATTTGCTTAAGCTCTAGACAAGCTAAAAGTCAGACCTTAAATTCTAAAAAAAAAAAAAAAAAAAAAAACTACTTCTTCGACCTTAGTTCACTATATTTTCATGCAATAGCATCAAACTCTCTTCTTTCTCTTATTGAGAAGTAACTCTCTTCTTTCTCTATTACACATAAATATTCATTTCATTCATTACTATTATATTTTTCTGTCTCTAAAAATCTTTCATTTTTTTTCAATCTCTTCTCATCATTCCACAATCTTTTTGCCTCGTCAAGCTTCCCATTGAAATCGTTGGACCGCCTTATACAAACCAACCTATTGATCATCGACCTTATAAATCCTTGTGGCGGCCTCCCTATCAAATCTTGTTGGGGCCAATGGTTCCAACTCCATTAAAACGATCCTCTTATAGGTATCCTTGAAGTCCTTGCAAGACCGACATAATCGACCAAGTCGTCAAAGTAAGCAAAGTTTAATCGTTTGACAGTATTCACACCAACTTCTCTAGAATTTTAGTTAAATTTTAAGTCAGTTGAGTTGGCCAATTTTCATGCACTCATCAAACTCAAACTCTCTATTCTTTTCCTGTTTTGATAGAAATATTCATTTTATTTTTTTATTTCTCCAAAAAAAAATCTTCCTTTTTTTATTTTATTTTTTTTATATGTCGTCTTCTTAGAATTTGATTTTGTCACCAACAACACCACTCTTTACTACAACCTATCACTCAACATCACCCTCAGGAAGTGAACTCCAACAACTGGGGTCAGCATATATCACCAACGTGTCCAAGCCATTGCATATTATAAGAAGTACATAGTTTGGGTGGCAACAATTGTTGTCTCTTAAGCCTCGCGATCTTTCAACGTTCAACGCCGAGAAAGTGATGGGGTTTATAGCATTGATGTGTAAAGCTCTCTTTTCAGATAAGCGTGACGCTCTCGCGGTAAGATCAAGACTCTCTCTATTAAGCCGCCCGTAAATGGCAAGTGGTTTTTAGAGTACCTAGTGCCAATAACCAAGTGGACAAAAATGGATTGAATGGACTGAAATAGACTGTAGTAGGCCGTAATGAGTTGAAATTAATTGTAGTGGACCAAATTGTTTAAAAAGGACCGAAAAAACTGAAGTGGACCAAGATAGACCAAATGAACCAAAATGCTGTGTTGATGTGCTCAATAGGAGCATAGCAACAATAAATACTATATTTCAACTTTTACATATTTCTCACAAAAAAGAAGTTGACAAATTTTAATGATAAAAAACATCTTTTGATCTAAGTGAGGAAAAAAAAATGTAGCTTATTATTAAGTGAGAATAATGGTACCATATGAAGTTGACATTCTTATTATATAGCAAAGATGTGATGAGGTCTTTGTATAAAATAGTCCCTTACATTTGTACAGAGAAGAAAATAAGAATGAGTAAGCATTTTATGGAAGCTAGGATTTGAGGAGAGAGAGAGGCTTATTCCATTGAAAGAGATGAGAGAGAAATAGAAAATTTTGATTAATATACTACTCATTTCATATATGATATTTGCAGTATGCTTCTTACCGTATTTTGGCTTTGTAATTTTTGTAATATGCATTAAGGCATGTATTTTGCTGGGATTTTGACTAAGGTTTCTACCACACATCTCCTATCATGTACTCTTCATCGATGATTTCATTCTTCATTTTAATTTTTCTATATTGAAAATTTTGAATTTTATATAAGACAATTTTAAGCTAGGTGGCAAAAAGTAGGTAGACTGCAATATTACCTATTTTTATATTTTTTAAGACACCCACAAAATGGCTTCAAATCAAAACATAGGCCACATTTGTAAAAGAACACTTTATAAATAAAGTAGTAGATTTGTAAAAGAACACTTTATAAATAAAGTAGTAGATTAAGATAGGTAAAGTCATACACATACTTATCCAAGTCATGCTATGTAATAAAATAACATTCTATCATTATATATTGTATTTCAATTAAGAAATTCTAGCTCTTTTTGTATTTGTAGATTTATGTTCAAGTTCAATTTCCAGTCCTGTTAAGGTTAATTTCATCAATTAACTCCTAAGCTCGTCAAAGTTTCAATGAGTACCTTGAGATAGTTAGTTCACCAACTTGTGACTCGATAACTGCTCGCAACATAATTCTGTTATCCAAAATAGTAATTTACTACCCGCCAGTCCAACTGAATCCAAGTCAATCTTTTACCATCCAAAAAATCTGATTAACTCCATCAAAAAAGATCAACGACCCAGATTAAAAAGAACCTGCATGGCGATAAGTATATAAGCAAGCAACACTAACAGCTTTTCCCTCCTAAATATTCAAGCTCTTCAAAATCTCTCTCTCACTTTCTCTCTCAGGATCACAGAATCCATGACTCGTAGAGGAACAAGAAGTTTCTTGGTTCTGGTACTGGTAATGATTGCTCTTCCAGCTCTGGTATTCGCAATTCGAACTTTGAGAACTGAACCTTCAAGGAAGCAAGATCGGGGGTACAAGGAAGGCGATTACATTCCTCTCCTCGCCAGCATAGCTTATCCTAATCAAAGAGGTCCATGGTAATTCATTTCTACATTTCTCTTTGAAATCTCTCATCTCTTTCAACGTTTTCTAATCATATTTTTAGTGAGCAACAAAGGTTGTGTATACTTTTTGTGAATGCCTGAGATAATTAAAAAGAAAAATACTTTTTGGACCTCCTGATGAATTTGATACATCTCTGTTTATTTATTTTTTTCGATTGCAGTGAGGCATATTCGTATTTTGATTTGCCATTCTGCCCTCCTGGATGTAAGAATAATTTTCTTGGTTTGTGAATTTAGTTTCTAGGCTCAGATAAGATAATTTGGGTAAAATTTGATGAATAGTACATTTTTAGAAAAATTTTAGGTAAATAGCATGGGTTTGAAGTTATTTAGTTATATAAACTGTTTTTGGAACTCGAGTTTGGTAGAATAGAGTTCCAACCCAAAATCAAGTTTAACAAACTCGAGGTCCAACTAGTATAGGTCTAGCGTGGAATTAAAAAAAAAAAAAACACGAGAAACTTGAGTTTAGGAAACTTCAACCGCATGCTATTTACTGAATTTTTTTCTAAAAAGGAACTATTTAGCAAATTTTGCCTAATTAATTCAATAGGATCTGCTCTCAAATTAGTATAAAATTTATGATTTCCCAATCCTATGCATTTTCTAACCAACATCTCGATATATAGATCCAATGCCCAACAGAAAGAAATCGTTTCAAGAAGTTACAGCAGGGGATTGCTATGTGCGAATTGTACTATGATAACATTGGATTGAAAGTGATAGTTGGACATAACAGGTCCATAGATGAGTACGGCAATTTGCAGGACCCAAATGTAATAGGTCAAAGGATTTATATTTTCTGTCACCTGGACTTTCATATCCTTTACTTGGGAAACGAAGTGACAGCCATATATGTTATGAATTACAACGAGACTGTAGCGGATGTGTCTGAGGACACTGAAGTCAATGTCAAGTTCACATATTCTGTCTACTGGGATGATTTTGATCCCAATGAAAAGCTTTTGGACGAAACACGTGTTCTGTCATCGGTCAGTGACTTGTTCGAGCCCGTTGGAGGAGACGATCCTATGTCTTATGCTACAAATATCATCATTTTTGTCTGGATTGGGTTGCTTTGTATTGTGATTGTGACATACCTTAGAGATTATTTTACTCGGTACTCACTCCATTCCTTTATGTTGGTGTAGTTCCATTCAAGCAGGCCATTGTATTCACCTAACGATGATCAAATCAAATTCTACTGCAGGAACTCTTTTCGTATTCATGGGTATAGGTGCAGGTGTCCTGGGTACTCGTCCCTACTTGGGGCCATTCTGGGTGTTGGAACTCAACTCTTCATTATGTAAGCCATATGTTTGTTAGTTCAATTTTTACCCTCCAATTTTGAATTCTAGCTATTTTGGGTTTTTTGGGCGATTTTATTCTGAAAAATGTTGTCACATGTCACTTATGAATTCCATTTGCAGAGTTTGCATCCTCTTCGTTTTGGCTGTATATACTGGTAGCCTATATACTTGCAATCATGAGAATGAGAGCTTGTATACTTGGATCATCACGAGTTATGTTCTCACATCATTGGTTTCTGGATACAAGGCTGCTTCATTCCACTCTAGTTTCACAAGAAGTGGATGGGTAATACAGTAGTTGTAATTAACGTATACAGTATCACAGTAGTTTCTGTATTAAAATCTTTATGATTCAGATTTTTAATTATGTGGCAAACGATTTTTCTTGCAGAGAGAATGTGTTTTCCAAACTGGGACCCTGTACTTTGTCCCGGTGTTCATAACAGGTCTAGCCATAATTACACTAAAGGCAATCACAACAGGGGTGTCACTGCCGCACGATTGGTATAATTATCTTTGGAAAATCATTTTGTTACCCTTCGCTTTCAAAATCCTAACTTTGGGTGGCAGATTGGGGCAGTCTTCCCTAAAAGAATCCAAAATAGCTTGTTCCAGCATAAACTCTCAAAGTGAGATTCATAATCAGGCTTGGTACATGAAGACACCTGCTCATGAAGTGTTCTTGGGGGCCTTCTGCCTTTCTGCGTGATCTACATTTTGATGGATGAAATCTATGCAAGCTTGTACAATTTGAAAGTCTGTGGTGCAATTAGTACTATGTTTGGGGCTTTCCTTATTGTCATCATACAAACTATGACAGTGGATGTGGCGTGTGAACGCTATCACCTGTCCAGGCAAGATCGCCAATGGTGGTGGAGGTAATTCTCTTACTAGAATGTTATAAACACTATAATTTCACAACTTTTTCACATTTGTGGGGCAAGATTGAAGCTTAAATCACGTTTAATTTCATTTAATTTTAAGCTCAAATTACGCTTTTCTAGCTTTTATTCCTAATTTGATTAAAAAAAAAAAATCAAATATCTGTCTATCTATCTGTTGATCTAAGTCAATCTGCAATACAGATCTGTGTTTCGTGGGGATCAGTTGCCATTTTCATGTTTGCGTATGGCCCCTATTTCTATGCTAGAGCAAACGCCAGAATTTCAATGAACCTGCTAGAGTTCCTGGGCTACAATGCTTGCATATTCTACGCTGTGTTCTTGATACTTGGAACCATTGGCTTCTATCATTCATCAATTATTTCCAATCATTGACCAGGAAACTTAATTCAATAGGAGCTGTGCTTTTCTGAGGTGGTAAGTACTGAAAGTTAGTTGCATTGGCAATTAGCTTGGGCTGCTGAGTTGGCATTATAGTCAGTTGCTAGTTAGGATTAGTTAGTTAGTTGATACTGTTGTAACGGATTGGGATTTGGGGACTCTGTTGGGAAGGAAATTGTACTATAAGAAGCTATAGCTAATTGTAAGCAAATTGCTCTCTTCCTTGTCTATCTCTTAGTTTCTATTTCTTGTTCTTAGTTCCCTTGAAGAACTACTTCAATTCCATAAGATTATTTGGATTCTTATCATAAAAAATAAAAAAATTCCTTGAATCAATCCATTTGTCACAAAATAACTGAAACCAAAAATACATATTCATTTATTTCATACAAACTGTCTCACCAATTCAGGTATCAGGGAATGTCATCTTCGACCTCTTGGTCTTGTATGAGGTGGTCATGTCATGTTGTGGTGGTTGGTGGTGGTGCCCTGGCAATGGATGGTGGTAAGAATCCCTTACAAAATAGCTTCATGGTGTAGGGTAACGTAGACAGAAAATAATGAAATACCAAGCTTATAGTAGTGGCAATGGAAGCAATATTTAGTCATAAATGATCATATCAGTTCCTATCAAAGAAGAGAATAAAATTCACCTTCACTGGAAGTTACAAGGAATTTGGTAGCATATTTTCTTCATGTCAGTTTTGCCTTTTTAGTACTCAATTCCATTCTGATCGACATAAGGCACCCTATGGCCAGACCAAAACAATAAATGAAAAACTTGGAAGAATTAGAAGGGTAATTCCAGTTCAATCAATGCAGAATCAACGAAAATTGTGAAGGACATGTGCGCTTCCACAGATCTTGTGAGTTGCTTATATGCAAAATTGCAAATGTATACCAACTCTCAAGTCACAACTCAGCTAATAAGGGGTGAGGGATAAGGCCAATTATCTACTTCAATAGGATCCATGTCAATATTCTGGCAGTGGCCGAGTAGATTTTTTAGTGAAGACAATTCTCTTGATTTTTTTAGGTGGTCTCATTTATAGAAGCTACGGTCGTTTGATTTTTTTGGTGAAGACTATTAATTCCTTACTGGCGACTTGCAAAGAAGGGGAACCACCCATGCAAATGCAATGAGGACCAAATTAACTCACCTGGGGTTCTTCTTATTCATTTCATTCATTTTTAATCTTGCTTAGTCTGATTTTTCAAAACAGTTGCAATATATATCCAATGTGGAACATAGAGCTCAAATTTTTATCATAATTCAAATAGTAAAAAGTTCGAAAAGTAAAAAGACACTAGTAGAATTATCTAAGCCAATTGTAGAATCACATGAAATTTGGTGACCAAAAGGGAATCTCCATGAGAATCAAAATTCATTGCCTAATGGCGGTGACCTACTTCACTATACAGACAAATCCCTTCATTTAGATCTATCTTTTATTAAATTTGCTATGTATGTTTTTTATTTTATTATTATTTTTTTTTTGTTATAATTCTCAAATTAAAAGTCATAATAAGGTCTGATTACTAGAAGGTTGAATTAGTAGGTAGTGGGGTTCGTGGTTACAAAAACAACAGAGGTGTTAGCAGTGGATGATTGGAATGGAAAAGAACGGGGGAGTTAGAGGTATTGAGTTTGGATTGTAATGTGGGTCGAAAAAGGATAACATCATATTGGTGTAATTTAGAACGGATAGTGCAAGTAGAAAGTCTTTCATTATGTTTTTGTGAGAGAGCGTTGCGTGTGTTGGGAGCAGATAGCAAGGGAGGTAGAGTTGCCAAAAACATATACAGAGAGAAGAAGACAACGAATGTATATTGTTCATCAATGCCAACTAATAATATAGTCCCCTTTCTCTTCCTGCAAAATGCCATTCATTTCCCTCCAAATTGCATTTGTTTCCTCTCCAAGAGATTGAACATATGGTGGACACTGTATTGGAAATGCTGCCATATATGGACTGGAAAGCATTTCAGCATGCACCAAAAGAGAAATTACTCATAATATATATTTTTTTTTCTTTTTTCCTTTTTATTTTGGAGAGAGAGAGAGAGAGATCATGGTGGGCTGCCAACAATGCCTACAGAGACTCGGTTGAGAGGTGGCAATTTCATTTGCTGTTCATGGGCTCTGCTCTTCTTGAACAGAGGCTCTGGTAATGAATAAACTGAGGACCCCACAGCCCAAGAATCGTAGGAACTATCCGAGCTAAAAACAGCATCAGGAACTTGTTCATACTTGCGCTTGTGACTGTGAGGGTTATTATGGGCGCAATTATATGCATTTGATAGCTCAAGGATGAGATTGCAGCAGTCATTTACTTTTTCCTGTTACAATGCAGATGGGTAATCAAGATCAAATTATGTGTATTAATAGCTTCACGCTTGAACTTAATTCTAAGAGAAGCATTAAAGTTCCAAAAACTATTTAACTCAGTAGGCCAGAGAGAGAGAGAGAGAAACCTTGCTTATTTTAAGGACATCCAGAAGTTGGTGTTGGTATTCCATGGAATTACAAGGCTCAAATTGGTCTATAACGTGCATCCAAAAATTTTTCATTATCATTGTTGAATCTTATGTGAGTAAGTTGAACAAGTATGAAATCTTCGAGGCAAGCATCAAGCATATATAGATCAGCCCTTGCAACCTCCGCGATCGCATATTAAAAGTGGTGAAGACTTCAATTTCATATTACAAAATACAGGTTACAGATCATAAAGAACAACAATTACAACTAGCAAACAGGATTTTTAAGCTATTGTTATTGTAATACACAACATTTTTTTTTCATAGAAGCTCATCAAACATTATCTTTCTCAACCAGGAAACAAGGACTTTCTGAATGGGTTTCACTCTCTCCAACCATATAAGTTTCTTGGTTTCTTAGCTGCCACACTGAAACTGCATGTAAGGGGTTCATTTTTGGTTTCTTGTGACAGAGAAATTCTTGAGACACTGATTTCATTGTCGGCCTAGACTTTGGTTTAGCACGTAAGCAAGCAAATGAAATTGCAGCAACAAGAAAAACATCATGTGCAACCAAACGATTTGGAGGTGGGAGACGCTTGTCTAATATTTCATTTAGCATCACACTTTGAGATGAAGATAAGGATGTCAAGAGTTCACCTGGATGCCTTCCCATTAATATTTCTAATGCCACCACTCCAAAGCTATAAACATCACTTTTTTAAGTCACCTTCATAGTATAAGCCAATTCTGCAAATATTGGACAAAAAATAGGTATGAGAAAATTAATATCTTTTGTTTAACTTTAATCTCTCTCTCTCTTTTTTTTTTTTTTTTCCTGGACGTTTGGACAAAACTTGCTAGTGTATGAAACTTCCATCATAAGAGTAATTGTTTCTCACTAGAATGACCATATAGAAAGCTCTACATGTGACTAAACATTTAAAATAATATCTAGGATAATTACAAAAATAATATATAATTCACCTGGAGCAATATAACCGTAAGTCCCAGCAATTAAAGTTTGATTGGAGGTATCTGAATCAAGAAGTCTAGCCATGCCAAAATCTGACACAAATGCCTCTAACTTAGAGTTCAATAGAATATTGTTGCTTGATATATCTCGATGAACAATTACTGGGACACCTTCATGATGCATATAAGATAATGCATGTGCTGTACTTTTGATTATGTTCACCCTCTTCATCCAATCCAATTCTACAGCCTCAGCGTTGTTGTGTAGGACACAAAATAGACTTCCCCTTTCCATATACTCATAGACCAAAAACATGCATCGTTTGTGCAAACAATAACCATGCAGTTTCACAATATTCCGATGTCGGATTTCAGTTAAAATTTTGACCTCATTTCTGAAACTCTTGTCAAAATTTGGGTCCTCAGCCTCTAAGCGATGAAGTTTCTTTAAGGCAACTACTTTACCATTAGGCAACTGTGCTTTGTAAACACTACCATAACCACCTGTTCCAATACAATATCTAATGTCATAACTCAGAGTTCAATAGAATATTGTTGCTTGATATATCTCGATGAACAATTACCGGGACACCTTCATGATGCATATAAGATAATGCATGTGCTATACTTTTGATTATGTTCACCCTCTTCATCCAATCCAATTCTACAGCCTCAGCGTTGTTGCGTAGGACACAAAATAGACTTCCCCTTTCCATATACTCATAGACCAAAAACATGCATCGTTTGTGCAAACAATAACCATGCAGTTTCACAATATTCCGATGTCGGATTTCAGTTAAAATTTTGACCTCATTTCTGAAACTCTTGTAAAAATTTGGATCCTCAGCCTCTAAGCGATGAAGTTTCTTTAAGGCAACTACTTTACCATTAGGCAACTGTGCTTTGTAAACACTACCATAACCACCTGTTCCAATACAATATCTAATGTCAAAGCCCTCTGTTGCTTCAATGATGTCTTCATATGCAATTTTTCCATCATAATTCCATATTGAGAACAAATCCCCATTCTTTGATTCCCTTAACTCAGATGACATTTTCCTAACTCTACATTGAGAGCGGAAAAAATATCCAAGAAGTAAAAATATAGGGAAAGCAATTAAGGGAACAAAAAATTTTATTTGATGGACAATGGATCTATTGTTGCTTGCGCAAGGAGGGAAGCCTTTGACATCACCACATAAATCTTTGTTGCCGATGAAGGCTGAAGGTGCATAATTAAAGTAGCCAACTGGGATCCGACCATGGAAAGAATTGTGGGAAAAGTTCACTTCATTTATTGAAGCTGAAAGATCCGGAATATTTCCAGTAAGATTATTGCAGCTGAGATCCAAGAGCTCTAAAGGTTGTGAATCCCCTAGTTTAAAAGGAATTTCCCCACTGATAGTATTATAACTTAGGTTAATAGCATTTAAATGCTGAAGGTCACTAATTTGAGATGGAATGCTTCCAGTTAAGTAGTTATGGCTCAATAACAATTCACTCAACCGCTTGCAATCAGCTATTTCTTTGGGGATGGAGCCACTGATTTGGTTCCAACTAAGGGACAACGTTTCCAACTCAGTTAATTGACCTATAATCGAAGGAACTTGACCAACAATTTTGTTATTGCTAAGGTTGAAGTAACGCAGATCATACATATTGCCTATTAAGTTAGGAAAAGAGCCATTGAAGTTATTGTAGCTGACATCCAAAAATTCTATACCCGAAAGAGGTATTTCTCCTCCACTAATAGAATTATAACTGAGGTCAATCCGTCTTGATAGAAAAAGGCTACTGTTCAGAAAGGGAATGCTTCCAATTAAGTAGTTGTGGCTAAATGTTATGCTGTAGAGTGAAGAGCAATTAAAAATGTTCACAGGGATGGAACCACTAATTTGGTTCCCACTAAGGGTCAAAGTTTGCAAGCTAGTTAAATGACCCATAGTCAAAGGGATTGGACCAACAATATTGTTATTATTGAGACGCAAGTCTTCCAAATTCTTCATGTTGCCTATTTCAGGAGGAATGGAACCATTGACTTGGTTCGAATCAAGAAACAAAGAGATCAAATTGGTTAGATGACCAAGAGATGAAGGGAGGGGACCAATAAGCTTGTTGTTATTGATGTACAGGTAACTCAAATTCTTCATGTTGCCTATTTCTGGTGGAATGTGACCACTGATTTGATTCATAGAAAGAGACAAAGAAACCAAATTGGTTAGATTACCTATAGACAAAGGGATTGGACCAACAATATTGTTATTATTGAGATGCAAGTCTTTCAAATTCTTCATGTTGCCTATTTCAGGAGGAATGGAACCATTGATTTGGTTTGAATCAAGAGACAAAGAGATCAAATTGATCAGATGACCAAGAGATGAAGGGAGGGGGCCAATAAGCTTGTTATTATTGATGTTCAGGTGACTCAAATTCTTCATGTTGCCTATTTCAAGCGGAATGTGACCATTGATTTGATTCATAGAAAGAGACAAAGAAACCAAATTGGTTAGCAATCCAATTTCTGGCAGTATAGAACCATTGATTTCATTAAAAGACAAATCCAAGATGGAAAGATTGGTTAAAAGACCAAGAGCAGAAGGGATTGCTCCGATAAATTCGTTATCACTCAATCTTAATTCTAGAAGATTCTTTAAATTACCTAATCCTTTGGGTATGGAACCACTGACTAGATTAGAGGAAATGTCAAATACCTGTAATCTAGCGAGGTTTGCAAGTGAAGGAGGTAACTCACCGATGAGTCGGTTACCTTGCACACTAAAATAGGTGAGATTGGTTAAAAGACCTAGAGCTATGGGGATTGATCCAGTAAAATAATTTACACCTAGATCTAATTCAAGAAGATTTGTTAAATTTCCCAATTCTTGGGGAATCGAACCACTGATATAATTTGAAGAAATGTTAAATTTCACTAATCGAGCGAGGTTTCCAAATGAAGGAGGCAACTCACCTGTGAGAGAATTATGGGAAAGATCAAGACTGACTAAATTTGGGAAGGAAGAGATGTTGAGTTTACTAATCTCATCTTGCAGACGGACCCCACCCATGTCAATCTCTATGACGCTTCCACCATCATTGCATATGATTCCATACAACTTGCAATGATTTAAGGACGTATTGTTGGAGTAATCAGCCCACCACCGACTCTCCAGGAGAGCCTTCGCTTCTAGTTCAAGCGCTGGTGAATTAGATGTTGCCACAGAGCCAGCTGCAATAACCATAGTTGTGGAGTGCATCAAGATATAAAGAACCCATAATGCTATTATCAGAATGGAAATGGAAACAGAGGGAGCCATGTTAGAGTTTATGATTGATTGATGATTGCGTTGCAAAGGGCAAATGTTTGATTGTTATATATTCGTTACTCAACACGCTTTAATCATTGAAGTAGAGTCCTTACCAACCCAAGACTGGAAGTCAATTTGACGAATGAGCTACTTTTTTCTTTTCCTCCCCCTTTTTTATTTTTTATTATTTTTCTTTTAGCT
The DNA here is from genome assembly GCF_002906115.3 of Quercus suber. Classification (NCBI taxonomy): domain Eukaryota; kingdom Viridiplantae; phylum Streptophyta; class Magnoliopsida; order Fagales; family Fagaceae; genus Quercus; species Quercus suber. Next base: position 42,829 of record NW_027069720.1, read on the forward strand.
TTTTCTATTTTTTACTTTAAATGAATACCAACGGGATTATCACGAAGCATTGTCTTTTTGAACCCTGTTGAAGTGCAAAAATTTACATGAATCTACCGGCATGATTTCCACGAAATCATCTTGGAAATTTCGTTTTGAATAGAAACTCATAATGCAATTGCGCCCTTGTTAGATTACTAATAGGGATGGCATTTTAGATCCGATCCGCGGATACCCGGCCCGATCCGACCCTAATGGGCTGGATTTTACCCGGCCCGATAAAGAATAGGGTCGGGTATGGGTTTTTAAAAAAAAAACCCGAAGCGGGTCCGGGTCGAGTCCGGGTTTTATCATAAAAACCTGGAACCCGACCCGGTTAAGACCCGGTTATATTACATACAAAATTACTAAATTACCCTCATATATATATTTAGTTAAAACCCTAAACTTATCATTCCTCTCCTCATTTCAGCCTCTCACGCTTCTCAATCTCTCATCTCTTCAGCTCTCTCACTCACTGCCTCTCATCTCTTCATCTCTCAGCGATCTCACACTGTCACATGCACGGCCACAACTGTATGTATAGCATTATGAGCATCATGAACTCATCAGACGAGCTAGTGGGACTCCCATTTCCGACAGATTTAAGAAGGGAAAGATGTAGTTTTGTCCTCGCCGTTCCTGTTTCTCTCAAGTCTCAACTTCGTTTCGTCCTCGCCGTCGCCAATGTCGCAGTCTCCATTTTTTTTTTTTTTTCTGGGTTCATTTTGCCTCAATCATGTGAATTTGTGTTTGTGTTTGTGTTTGTGTTTATGATTTCTGAAAGGGAAAAATGAAAATCATAGATCTGAAATTTTTGTTTGGATTGTGATTTTGAAAGGGAAAATGTAGATCTGAAATTTGTGGTTGTGATTTCTATGATTGTGATTGTGATTGTGATTGCGATTGTGATTGTGTTTGGATTGTGATTTTGAAAGGGAAAGATCTCTGTTATTGTGATTGTGGTTGTGTTTGGATCTGAATTTTTTTTTTTTCCCTTTTGGTTGGGCCACGAATTGGGCCCAATACTTTAACGGGGCCCGGCTGGGGCGGGTTCGGGGCCCAAGAAAAAACCCGTTTAGTTAACGGGCCGGGTCTGGGCCACGGGTCTTGACCCGCAGGTCGGGTCCGGGTATAGAAAAACCCGGCCCGAACCCGACCCATTGCCATTCCTAATTACTAATAGTGGAATTGCTACGAAGTTTGCAATTTTTTTTTCTTTTTTTAAGAATTTGAACAGTGTGATCAGCAAATGGTTTAATAGCCACTATTTATTTCTTACCCTTTATCAAAGGTTCTATATAGGATGAAATTATTGAGTACTTCTAGAGTACCATAAATATGTATTTCTCCTTTTCACATAATTATAAATCTCACTAATTAAATTTATGATGAAATCTACAATTCATATGAGAAAAAAAAAGTACACATTTATGATACTATCAAAACATTCAATTATTTTTCTTTAGATTAGTGGAATCAGTAAATGATGTAATGATCCTGATTTATTTCTAACACTTCATTAAAGGTTTCCTTCGCTTTTAGTTTTAGAGTTGATGATTTCTGGGAGGTGCAAAGCACCGTGTGGGTCCAGCCCACATGCCTTGTCTAAATGAGCTTGACTTCAAAAGTCTTCAAGGAAGCCATGTCTCTTATCGACATGTCTCTTAACGAGACTTGACTAAAGCGTGTTGAACATGCTGAAGGAACAGTTGAAGTGCAGAAATTTACATGAATTTACCGGCATGATTTCCACGAAATCATCTTGGAAATTTCGTTTTGAATAGAAACTCATATTGCAATTGCGCCCTTGTTAGATTACTGATAGTGGAATTGCTGCGAAGTTTGCAATTTTCTTTTTCTTTTTTTAAGAATCTGAATAGTGTAATTGGCAAATGGTTTAATAGCTACTGTTTATTTCTTAACTTTATCAAAGGTTTTATATGGGAGGAAGTTATTGACTACTTCTAGAGTACCATAAATATGTATTCTTTCTTCTCATATAATTATAAATCTCACTAATTAAATTTATGGTGAGATCTATAATTTTTATGAGAAAAAAAAAATACATATTTATAGTACTATCAAAACATTCAATTATTTTTCCTTAGATTAGTGGAATCAGTAAATGATGTAATCATCCTGATTTATTTCTAACACTTCATTAAAGGTTTCCTTCGCTTTTAGTTTTAGAGCTAATGATTTTTTGGAGGTGCAAAGCACCGTGTGGGTTCAGCCCACATGTCTTGTCAACGCTCATTTATGTGCTTGCCTTCAAAAGTCTTCAAGTAAGACATGTCTCTTAATGACACTTGACTAAAGCGTGTTGAACATGTTGAAGGAACAGTACGTTGGGACCAAAAGGGGCTTAGTCCCCCCAAAATATTTGGAAAAAAATTAGTGTATATATATATATATATATATAGAGAGAGAGAGAGAGAGAGAGAGAGTTGACGAGTATGTCGAGTTCGTGTACACCCGGACGATCCCATCGATACTGACGAATACAAGCTCTGGCTAGGGGAGTCAATTATCTGCTTTACTGACGAAGAAATCCAGGTCATTCAATGCAGGCAATCAAACCCAAAACGGTTACAGGGACAACTGTACAAACCGTTGAGGGACAGTGAAGGCACATTAAAAGGCCCTAGGTGTTACCAAAATGAGCATTAAGACCTCCATAACTACCCCAACGGCTAGAGGCCATGAGAGCCTATATAAGTCTCCCGCATTGCCAAGGACCAGGTACATAGACACAAAAAACTACTAAGAGATCTTTTTAATTCTTTCTAATTACATTGCCTATTTCTTAGAGAACTTCTTATACTGACTTTGGCATCGGAGGCTTTGTGGCAGGCACCACACCGGTGATCATTCTAAGAGGGCTACCTTACCACTTCTATATTCATAGAGACGAGGGCTTGGCTCCATCTGGACGCATTTACTTCGACTAACGAGTTTGCACTCTATCAGTTTGGCGCCGTTTGTGGGGAACGACATTTTTCGTGTTCAAACTCGAAATAGTAGTTTCCTACTCTTGTTCATTTCAGGATGGATTCCAATCAAGATTCCGCAGCCCTAGCTCAACAAGTCCAGGCCCTTGCAGCCACAGTTGAAGAGCTGACTAAGCAAAACCAGGAAATGAGGCTACGACTTCAGCAGGAGGAAAATCGTTCGAAAGGAAATCAGGAAGGTGAAGGGGATAGTTGTAGAAGAAGTGACCATCGAGGGCCAAATACTCCCGCCGACCAAAATTCGGACATTCTTCGGGAGATGAGGAAGGAGATGGACGAACTAAGGAATGCCATCAAAGAAAAAACAGAGCGGAGCGTGGATCGGCTGGTTCGAGCGACGGATTCGCCATTCACAACGGCAGTCCTCGACTGTCCAGTGCCCTCAAAGTTCCGGCTACCTCAGCTCGAGCCCTTTGATGGGCTGAAGGACCCCCAAGATCACCTGAATACTTTCAAAACGACCCTGGGGCTTCAGCAGCCCCCAGACAAAATACTGTGTCGTTCATTCCCAACGACACTCAAGGGGGCTGCCCGGGAATGGTTCACGAAATTGCCAAGGTCGTCCATCGACACATTCGAGCAGCTGAGCAATGCTTTCCTGCGACATTTTATTAGAGGACAATGACCAAAGAGAACCGCGGATCACCTGCTCACCATCAGGCAGGGAGAGAAGGAGACATTGAGGTTGTATGTGAAGCGCTTTACCAGGGAGACATTGGAGGTGGACGAGGTTGACGATATGGTACAGTTGACAACTTTCAAGGCAGGACTGAAGTCTAGGGAGCTCGTCAGTTCGCTCGCGAAGAACCCCCCAAAGATGATGGCTGAAATGCTCCTTAAAGCGCAGAAATACATGAACGCCGAGGACGCGTTGGCTGCTATCAGGGACGAGGGTAGAACGGAGGACAAAGGAAAACGGGAAGACAACCGTAGAGGACAAAAGCGAGATCGTTCAGATCGTCGTAATAATGACGAAGTCAGAAGGAAAGATGATAAAAGTTCACGGGCGGTAAAATTCACCCCTCTTGTTATGCCTGTTGACAAAATTTTGACACAGATTCAAGATGAACATTACCTTAAATGGCCACGACCATTACATTCGTCTCCTAGCATCTGTGACAGGAGTAAGTATTGTCGATTCCACAAAGATCATGGCCATTACACTGAAGACTGTAGGGATCTCAAAGAGCAAATAGAGGAATTGATACGAAAAGGGAAGTTGCAGAAGTTTATAAAGAAGGGAGAATACAGCAAATTCCGAGGTGAAAACAAAGGCCAACATGAGTCCTCGTCCAAGAGCAGGAGTCGTCAGTCCTAACCTCCCCAAAATGTGATCGGGGAAATACAGACGATCTCGGGGGGGCCTATCACAGGGGGTTCATTCAAGTCACTTAAGAAAGCACACCAACGACAGGTGAATAGCGTCCATATGGAGCCCCCACCAAAGCACAGACGAACTGATCAAGATATGACCTTTAACGAGAACGATGCTCGAGGAGTGAAACAGCCTCATAATGACCCTTTGGTCGTCATGCTTACTATAGAAGGGTTCAACACAAAAAAGGTCCTCGTGGACAACGGCAGTTCTGCTGACATCATCTACTTTCCCGCATTCCAGCAATTGAGACTGGACCCAGGAAGATTGCGTCCGTTTGACTCCCCCCTCGTCAGCTTCAGCGGCGACAGAGTATACCCCAAAGGCATAGTGACGCTGGCTGTAACAGTAGGGACAAACCCGAGGCAATTGACTCGTCATATGGACTTCCTGGTAGTAGATTGTCCTTCGTCATATAACGTCATCATTAGGAGGCCAGCGCTCAACAAGTGGAAAGCGTCCACATCCACCTACTGCCTGAAGGTAAAATTCCCAATAGAAAATGGTATCGGTGAAGTTAAAGGAGACCAAATTCTAGCTCGGGAGTGTTACCAGGCTGTATTTGCAGCCAAGGAAAACCACACGTGGATGATAGAAGAAAAAGAGGAACAAAAAACAGAAGCTTTGGAAACAGTGGAACTGATCGAAGGGGAAGCAACAAAAACAACCAGAATAGGGACGACCCTAAGTCCTGAGATGAGAGCGAAGCTCATACAGTTTCTTCGGGAGAACTTCGACGTCTTTGCCTAGAGCCATGATGACATGCCAGGCATATCTCCCGAAATCATCCAACACAGGTTGAAGGTGGACCCAGGAAGGAAGCCCATCAAGCAGAGATGAAGAACCTTTGCACCCGAGAGAGACCAAGCTGTCGCTGACGAAGTGAGTAAACTGTTGGCGGCAGGCTTCATCAAAGAGGTATATTTTCCAGATTGGCTTGCAAACGTCGTCCTAGTAAAGAAAGCCAATGGGAAATGGAGGATGTGTGTGGATTTCACGGACCTAAACAAGGCCTGCCCGAAGGACAGCTTTCCTCTTCCAAGGATAGACCAGCTCGTAGACTCTACAGCTGGGCACAAGTTATTGACGTTCATGGACGCATTCTCGGGGTACAACCAGATAAAAATGGCTGACGAGGACCAGGAGAAAACCGCCTTCATTACGAATCAAGGGCTCTACTGTTACAATGTAATGCCGTTTGGACTGAAAAACGCTGGAGCAACTTACCAGAGATTGGTAAATAAAATGTTCGTTAAGCAGATAGGCAGGAACATGGAAGTGTACGTTGACGATATGCTCGTCAAAAGCAAAGAAGAGCTTGCACATCTGGACAATCTGAGGGAGACTTTCAAAACACTCAAACAATACCAGATGAAGCTGAACCCTGGTAAATGCGTTTTTGGTATTGCCTCAGGAAAATTCCTGGGATTCATGGTGTCCCAAAGAGGAATAGAAGCAAATCCCGAGAAGGTACAGGCGATAATCAACATGGCATCACCTAAGACCGTCAAGGAGGTCCAGAAGCTCACGGGCCGGATTGCCGCACTCAACAGGTTCGTTTCTAGAGCGACGGACAAATGCTTGCCTTTCTTTAAGACCTTGAAGCAGGCTTTCGAATGGACTGACGAATGCGAAGCAGCATTCTAAGAGCTCAAACTTTACCTTAGCAACCCGCCACTCCTAAGCTCGTCAAAGGAAGGTGAAAACTTGTATTTGTATTTAGCAGTATCATCTACAGCAATCAGTGCAGCCTTGATCCGAGAAGAGGATAGGAAACAGCTCCCAGTTTACTACGTCAGCCAAGCCTTCCAGGGAGTTGAGTTCAGGTACCCGAAGATCGAGAAAATCACATTCGCCTTGATTGTAGCCTCGCGCAAGCTCAGACAATACTTCCAGGCAAATCCAATCTTAGTGATGACGGACCAACCCATCAAAAAGTCTATGAGCAAGCCCGAAGCGGCGGGGCGGATGATCCAATGGGCGATAGAACTTAGCCAGTTCGACGTGGAATACCATCCCAGGACGGCCATTAAAGCACAAGCATTGGCAGACTTCATCGCCGAGTTTACTTATCCAAACGAGTTCAACCATGCCAGCGAAGACGAGATATGGATAATACAGACTGACGGCTCGTCATCCCAAAAAAGAGGGAGAGTAGGGGTAGTCATAACTACCCCCAACGGAGAAGTATTGAGGTATGGAGTTCAGCTAAAATTACCTGCCACTAATAACATGGCTGAATACGAAGGAATCCTGACGGGCCTGAGGTTAGGGAAAGAGCTTGGGGCCAGGAACCTGCTGGTCTAGAACGACTCAAAGCTAGTAATTGGGCAGGTCAAAGGGGAATACGAAGCAAAAGAAGAACGAATGCAGAAATACCTCAAATTGACGAACCACTTGGCAAAAGAATTTGAAAAAGTGGAGTTCATCCAAATTCCGAGAAGCCAGAATAGGGCCGCAGACGAAGTTTCAAAAATAGCCTCGTCGGACGGAGCAGAGTCGAAGACAGACCTGATGATGGAGACGCAGAGAAACCCCAGCATAGAAGAAATTTTAAAATTCGCAGTCCGGGGCGAAAGCAACTGGATGACGCCCATCATGTCCTTTCTCCAGGATGGACGCTTGCCCCAGGACACAGATGAAGCCAGGAAGATCAAGAAGAGAGCCGCCAGATTCACGATTCTCAATAACGCCTTATACAAGAGAGGTTTCTCCATGCCTTACTTGAGGTGCGTTGACGAAGGAGAGGCAGAATACATCCTTAGAGAGGTGCATGAAGGAATTTGCGGGGACCATGCAGGACCGAGATCCTTGGTGAGAAAGATTATGCGAACAGGGTACTTCTGGCCAACCATGCAAGATGTCGCATCAAAGTTCGTCAGAAAATGTGACAAATGTTAGAGGTTCGAGAATGTTCAAAACCTGCCATCAGAAAAGCTGACGACGATAACATCTCTATGGCTGTTTGCACAATGGGGAATCGACATCGTTGGCCCCCTGCCCCAAGGCAAAGGTCAGGTAAAATTCTTGCTAGTTGCTATTGATTATTTTACTAAATGGGTTGAAGCAGAGGCATTGGCGACCATCACCGAGACCAGAATCCAGGGTTTCGTCTGGAAAAATATAATCTGCAGATTCGGGATTCTGAGGACGATCATATCAGACAACGGACGACAGTTCGATTGCCAAGGTTTCAGAGACTTCTGCTCAGGCCTAGGCATCAAGAACCAGTTTTCATCACCGGGCCACCCACAAGCGAATGGACAAACGGAAGTGACGAACCGCACACTGCTCAAGATCATAAAAACCAAGCTGGACGATGCGAAGGGTGCCTGGCCAAAAGAACTGTCCAACGTCCTGTGGGCCTATAGAACCACGGCCAGAACCCCAACGGGAGAAACCCCCTTCAGGCTTACATATGGTACAGAAGCAGTGATCCCTGTCGAAGTCGGAGTAACCAGCACCCGACGGTAAGTGTTCAACGAAGAAGAGAATGACGATTTATTGCGAGTTGATCTAGATTGCCTTGACGAAGTATGAGACAAAACCCTCAACAGAATGACGGAATACCAGAAGAAAATGACAGAATACTACAACAGAAGGGTGAAGCTTAGACGACTCGACATAGGAGACCTCGTCCTGCGCAAAGTAACCCAGGTAACCAAAGACCCAACTCAAGGAAAGCTCGGCCCTACTTGGGAAGGACCATACAAAGTCATCCACTACTCCAGACAAGGCAGCTACCATCTGGAAACCTTAGACGGACAAAGGCTCCCAAGGCCGTGGAACATTGAACATTTGAAGAAATACCATCAGTAGATGTAATCTAAAGACATATTCGTCAATAACTCTCAATAAACAGATTATTCAGCCAATATTTGTGTTCCAACAGGCTCGCTCAAAGAATTTAACGAAAGCCAAAAATGGCTAAGTAGTAAGATTCCGCATTGACGGATGTAAACTACTGACGACAACAATCTATGTCATTGAAAAGCCAAAAAATTGGCTAAGTAGTAAGATTCCGCACTGACGGATGTAAACTACTGACGACAACAATCTATGTCATTGAAAAGCCAAAAAATTGGCTAAGTAACAAGATTCCGCATTGACGGATGTAAGTTACTGACGAAGGAAAAATCCCTAAAAAGAGCATAAGTCACTTAAAGCCAAAACGGCTAAATTCCGCCTTGACGGATAAAGTTACAATGTTACTGACGAGGGAAATCTCCATATCAAAAGAGGTAAGTCATTAAATTAAAGCAAGTAATTACTTCAAAAGCAGGAAAGCTATGTTAAATTAAAGCCTAGAACAGATTGAATCATCATCGTCTTTACAACTAAAAACCCATAAACACTGGGCTAAAAAACCTTTTCCTCTATTCCCAAAATAAACGGAAAAATTGTTCAGAAATTAGAATTACATGATTGCCCAAAACATGAAGGGCATCCTAAAAAGAAAGAAAGAAAATTTTTCAGGTGTCAGGTTCAAGCAACTTCATCGTCACCAGGAGCATCCTCGTTGGCACCACCACCAGCAGGAACATCTACAAAAGCATCAGGCTGAATGGCAGAAGATGAGACGATCTCGTCAGCAGCCATCTCCTGGTCCACCTCTTCCAAGTCCAGTTTTTTCATGTCCACTCCGGAAGGATGCTTGACGAGGTACCTTCTAAGGAGCTCGAAGCCTTTGAAGTACCAGCTGAACAGGACAGTCTGGTACTCGTCTGTAGTCTGGAAAGCCTCAACAGACCTCGCAGCAATGGTCTTCAAGCTCTCCTTAGCATTCAAGAGCTGTTCGTCCTTCTCCAAAGTCAGTTGACGCTCAGCCCTCAGGTCGGCAGTCAAAGTTTTGACCTTCTCCTTCAAAGTGTTGATTGCGTCCATGGACTCAACAAGGTTCCTCTTCAGCTCTGAATTCTCCTTCTCTAGAATCTCCATCCTAGACGTCAAGGACGCCACCCTAGCCTCTTGCGTGAGATGTTCGGAGGTAATGTGAATGCTTTCCCCCAGCACCTAGAAAGGGAGTTGAGGTTGTAAAAAAAAAAAAATTGGTTTGACAATGCGAAGAGCACTCTACCTGTACAAGTCTTTGAATATGGCAAGACGCAACCTTGGTGAAAGGCACATCTTTGAAGGCCTTGAGGTCATCCGCCGTCACCACCTCGTGGGCCCTGTCTACTGCCAATCTCTCATCATCCCATATTGTTGACGAGCGTGAGTCAGCTTTCTCCTTTCCTGATGTTCGCTGCTTCTTCGAAGCAGGAGTAGGCATCTCCTCGATCGACGTAGCCGGAGAAGCCGTCCTCGTCTGCTCAGTGACGGAGACTATGGGATTGGCGGAAACGTTTGGACTGGCAGTAGGAGCAACTCCCTTGACATGCACCGCTTTCTTCCCGATGTTAGAAAGTGGCTCGTCCCTCTTATCCCTCATCTTCGTGTACATGTCCTTCTTAAACTTGGTCGTCCTTTCTGCAAGAAGGAAACGGTTAGGAAAAAGTCCACATGGGCATCAGTAAAGCCAAGCTTGTCGAGGTTAGCACTTACTTTTCTTGCCTTCAATATCGATGGAACGTAGAACGTAAGGAGATGGATCCGACCCAAGGTGGTAAAAAGCCAAGGTGCGCGGGTCTACCAGGTCGTCCCAACTCTCAATCGTCTGGGCGTATCCAATGGCGGTCTCAACGCGCTCTTTATGCCTGCTTTTGAGCTTGGGCCGTCTCTTAACTATACACAACAAGGGGCGTAAGGGTCAGCAACATAGATTAGCAGAGAACTCAAAACCAAGAACGACGAATAGAGATACTGACGCACCTAAAGCCAGGGTCCCCCACCGACGATGCAACCTTGGTATATCACCCCAATCCGCGCTGGATTGAGTCTCAAAATCATCCCCCGACACAAAGAAAAACTTGGATTTCCAATACCTGAAGGACGAAGGTAAACCCCTAACAATCCTAGTATCCCTCGTCCAGGGAACTAACTCATAGTAATCATACTCTTTGGACTCCTTCAAGCGATATAGGTAAGTGAGTTCACTTATCCTGATCATATCTCCGTTAGCGGCCAACCATATTTCCATACAATTGATCACTATTCTCCACGAATTGGGCATGAGCTGCCCAGGAGCAATGCCAAAATGATGCAAAAGTTCCATCAGGAACGGATGGACGGGAAATCTAAGCCCACAAATAAAGGCCGACTCGTAAAAACACACTTCACCCGGAAAAAAGTGGCTGGCCCTATCCTCGTCACTAGGTAGACGAACGCGCACCCTCTCTGGAAATTGAAACCTGTCCTTGAACCTACCTAAATTATCCGCGTCCAAACCACACACCTCCCCAAGGGCGTGAAAAGCCCTAACCCCTCGACGGGAAGAGGCGACTGAACCCCCCTCCACTGGATCACCGTTTGACGATAATCCAGTCTCCAGGTCGCTAGACCTAACCTCAGACATGGTTTCTCTCTCTCTCACTAAACCCTCGAACCAATCAACTGACTGACGAAGCAAAGGCGATAACTCGCCCAACGCAACGCCCAGACAGTTACCCTCAAAAACGAAATTTTCTAAATGTGGGAAATTTCCCAAAGACCCCCCTAATCGCGCAAATAGGAAGGAAATTGAGGGGTAGTCTATCCTAACTTCGGAACTACGGACCATGAAAACACAAAAACACAGAAAAGCAACACTTGCTAAAAACACAGAAGAAACCAAGCATACAAAAAAAAAAAAAAAAAGAAAGAAAAAAAAAGAAAAGAAAAGAAAGGAGTAAATCAGAAACCACACATAGCAGCAAAACAGAAAAAAGAAGGCAAAACTCAAAAGGAAAAAGAAAACGTACCTCAAGGAAGCAGTTGGAAAAGGGAGCACCACCACTTGCTGGTTCGCAGAAAGGTCGCAGAAAGAGATCACCGGAGAAAATGATCAAAGCAAATGATTGAGGGATTTTTGGAAAATGTGAATAAGGAGAGGTTTTAAACTAAGGCTTTGGAAAACTGAAAAAACCAGCGGGAAGCCCAAGAGTCCCACCAAATCAAGGCATTAACTCCACCCACCAGCGCGTGCCACGTATGCCACGATTTGCGAAACGCCACCGCATTACATTTAATGCGTATCGAAATCCCAAACAACACTCGTGAGCTGTAAAAAACTCTTCGCATTCTATAACCATCATTTAAATGACGGTCACAGAATCGGGGGGCAACTGACGAGTATGTCGAGTTCGTGTACGCTCGAACGATCCCATCGATACTGACGAATACAAGCTCTGGCTAGAGGAGTCAATTATCTGCTTTACTGATGAAGATATCCAGGCCATTCAATGCAGGCAATCAAACCCAAAACGGTTACAGGGACAACTGTACAAACCGTTAAGGGACAGTGAAGGCACATTAAAAGGCCCCAGGCTTTACCAAAAGGAGCATTAAGACCTCCATAACTACCCCAACGGCTAGAGGCCATGAGAGCCTATATAAGTCTCCCGCATTGCCAAGGACCAGGTACATAGACACAAAAAACTACTAAGAGATCTTTTTAATTCTTTCTAATTACATTGCCTATTTCTTAGAGAACTTCTTATACTGACTTTGGCATCGGAGGCTTTGTGGCAGGCACCACACCGGTGATCATTCTAAGAGGGCTACCTTAGCACTTCTATATTCATAGAGACGAGGGCTTGGCTCCATCTGGACGCATTTACTTCGACTGACGAGTTTGCACTCTATCAAGAGTTATTTTAATAAAGAAATGATATATTCGTAATATTTTTACAACAAATTTTAAGTGACAAATTATTATTAAGTTGTAGATTAAAATTATAACTAGTAACAACTTACCACTTAAAATTTATTGTGAAATTGTTGTAAAAATATTATGAACATAGCACTTAAATTATTCTCCTTCACTAGATAACCACGTGTGTGGTTAAAATACTTCCTGCAAAAGCAGGTGTGTAGCTGTGTAGACTACTCCCACTTTACTTTTTTACATATATTTAACAACTTGCCATCTAGATTTTGTTGTAAAAATTTTGTGAAAGTATTGTGCCAATAGCACTACACTTATAGCATTTAATTTTATTATAAAAAAAATGTTCCAAATTTTTGCTCATTTGTTAAAATTATAAATTAAAAAAATTAAAAAAAAAAAACCCTTTTCTCTAGGACTTTGGCTTACTTTGTTGTTGACAATGGAATGAAATTGTTTTTCCCTATACTTTTCTTCTTCATAAGCAAAAAATTACACTACCATTACAACCAAGAGATCTCTATCTACAAATGTGATTCTCCTCTCATTCTCCTCATCTCTCTTTCACTTCTATATTTTCTTAGTTTTTCTCTTCATTTGACCAAGTAGTTTGATAAATGCTCTATAGATTTCCAAGTCCAAGAAGTCTTTTAGTACTTGCTTAAATTCTAAGAAAGCAACCACGTATATGATTAAAAAGCCATACACTTCAAAAGAAAAAACTTATATTAGTTAATATTTTTTTTCTTAATTTCACATTTACTCCTAGTCCTACTCCTAGGTGTGTTACTATTCTTCTTTATCATATATTTTTATTTAATTGATATTACATATAAATATAATAAGTTGCTATTAATTTGAAAAAAAAAATGTGGTATTAATTATTTAACTATATTTTTTTATGAATTTAATGGTTGTTATCTTAACATTCTTTAAACTATTAATAAATTTTTTAGACTATTAATATCGTACAATATAGTTATATTATATTTTAGATTATTGTATATAATATGGAAGTTGTATATATAGAAGAAAAAAAATTATCATTTTATTTTTTACTTGCCTCCATGACAAATTTCTAGTCCTGTCATTGGTAACTCTCCCAGAAAAATATCTTGGAATTGCCACGGTTAAAGTGGTTCTTGGTATATGAAACTGATACTAATCAACAGTAAATTAGAAAAGAGAAAACATTAGGCCAGGCTTGGCGTAAAACATTAGTTTTACGCCAGCCAATAGATGTTTGCCACGTTAGGCCTATCACTTAAAGAAACAGAGTGACTTAAAAACAAAAACAAATAAATAAAAATAAAAAGTTCATGCTACAGCCTATGCTTCCTTCACGCTGTTCACCTCTGCTTACTCTGCTTCCTTCACACCAAACCTCCACCACCACCACACAAATCGCCGAGGCAAAACGATTTCAAAGAAGAAAGAGTTCTCGCCGTGCCCTCTGCATCCTCCTCTAGGGTTGTGAAATGGGTCAATTTTCTTTGTGAGTGAAAATTGTGAAATGGGTTTGTGTGTGGTGTGGGTGAAATTTTGAAGGCTTTGTGTAACTGTGTTGGTGTCGTGTCTCCGTGTGTATTGTGAATGTGTATGGGTGATGTATAAATAGATTTTGTCAATTTTCTTTCGCTCTGCTTTTCTTTCATGTTCCTGTTTGGCTGAAAATGGAATACAAAAATTAAATATTGAGAATCTAAGTCAGATCAGAAGAAATAATCGATGAGGAAATGAAACAAAAGGGGTGAGGAATCTCTTTGTAGTGTCTGGTTTGGTCTTTGAATGTTGAATAATGAGATCCTTGCTGTTTTTGCTGCTCTCTTTTTTGTTTCCATTCTCTTTCTGAGATTTTTTGTGGGTTTTCTTTCTTTTGGGTTTTTTTTGCTAAGTTTTGGGTGAATTTTTTTGGGTGTATGAATATCTGGTGTTTTGCTTGCTGGGTTTGCTAATGCAATGTTTGGTTAGGACGTGTGAGAGGAATTTTTGTGGGGGGAGTTAAGGTTATGTTTGTTTTACTAATTTTTGTGAATAATAAGGAAAAAGTAATTTTAGGTTCGAGCAAGAAAAGTACAGCACAACCCAGGAAGAAGTAAAGGGCACATCAAGAAGGAAGCAGAGGCTGTGAGCGTGGCTTTTTTTTTTTTTAAGTCATTCTGTTTCTTTAGGTAATGAGCTTGACGTGGCAAACACCTATTGGCTGGCGTAAAACACTGGTTTTACGCCAAGCCTGACCTAATGTTTTCTCATTAGAAAATATGCTTCAAAGGGAACCAAGGCCACAATAAACAATGGAAGTCTGCAAGGATTAAGGATATTATAAATAAAGCTATAAGTTAAAAACTATAGAAGATTTGTCTAGTGTAAATGCAACTTTGAATTTTTGTTTTTTTTGTTTTTTCTTTCGTCCTAATGCAACTGAGGTGAAACATTGTCACATGGCACTAAAGTTGGATGACTATTTCAACAACAGCATCTAGCACATTTTGCTAGAATATTCGCATGGGAGTAATTCTGTTTGTTAACTCTTAAAAATCTCACATTGGATAATTACCACAAGAAAGAGTGGATGATAAAATTTTAATTTTGTCACATTGGAACCAAGGATACAATAACACAATGGAATCAAGAGACTTTATTACAAAGTCCTTGTAAAAGTAAGATGGACGGTGGTATTGATTGCTTATATAGTGTTATGTTCATTCAAGAATATAATTCACTTAGGTATTGTCAATTGGGGACCTTTGATGAGTTCAATAAAAAGTTGACTTGCTCTTAGAAAGTTAAGAGAAGTCTACTCAGTCTACTTAAGTGAATTCTCTAAAATATCAAATCAACTTAAGAGTGTAACTTTTTATTTAGTCTGGCCAAATTAAAAAATCACATAATCTAAAGAAGTCCTTCAAAAACTAAAAGAAGAAGAAATAAACAAAATTTCATAAATAATTAACAAACTAAAACTAATGTTTGACTATAAGTCACGGGCAACCTGTGAAATTATTGAACTCATTACCACCACCGTCCATCTTACTTTGACAAGGACTTTGTAATAAAGTCACTTGGGATTAAGAATAGACTAATGGTCGTATTGACTGGAGTCAGTCTATGCAAAAAAGCTTCAGAGAAGTCACGGTCCTTTGATATTTCAGTGAAAACAATTCCTTAATGGTGACTTGCAAAGAAGGGAAGCCACCCATGCAATTGCAAAGAAGGGGACCAAACTCACCTAACCCCAATTATGCGAAAATTATGCCGGGTACACTATATAACTGCTCCCAATTATGGGTTAGCTCTTAGAAACTTCAAGTCATGACCCTATTACTGTCAAAGAAATAAATATTGCGCGTCTGTATTTGATATGTCAAAGAAATAAATATTGCGCACCTGTATTTGATATGTCGAGGATTTTTTTTTTTATTATTCATGGTGCATCGTTTCCTGATCAAGGCAGCTACATTTCTATTGCATAAACCGACTCCACTCAATCAAAACGGCCTTCTGAATTATTAATCAAAAGAACCTTAAATTTATTTTTATAAAAAAATAAAAATAAATAAAAACGAAGTTTATAATATAGCTAAGTTAGGTCAAAAGTGAAGAAGATTGAATTGATTGAGAGAAATATCGAAAATCATAGAGAGATATCAAAAATCATAGATTGATGGAAATACTGTGAAAGATTTAATTAAATTTAAATATGATGGTGACTCGATGAACCATAATTCCAAGATTCAATTGATTTATTCAAAACAACATCTTTTTGAGCTAATGTGGCATTATATTTAGCGGTAAGCTCATGCACTATGCAATGTTTGCGGGGAAAATCAAGTCTCTTAGTTGCTTACATGTGTGCACGCACACAGAAACCATCACCATTAATAAAAAAAAAAAAAAAAAAAAAAAAAAAAAAAAAAAAAAAAGGAGTAAATCAGAAACCACACATAGCAGCAAAACAGAAAAAAGAAGGCAAAACTCAAAAGGAAAAAGAAAACGTACCTCAAGGAAGCAGTCGGAAGAGGGAGCACCACCACTTGCTGGTTCGCAGAAAGGTCGCAGAAAGAGATCACCGGAGAAAATGATCAAAGCAAATGATTGAGGGATTTTTGGAAAATGTGAATAAGGAGAGGTTTTAAACTAAGGCTTTGGGAAACTGAAAAAACCAGCGGGAAGTCCAAGAGTCCCACCAAATCAAGGCATTAACTCCACCCACCAGCGCGTGCCACGTATGCCACGATTTGCGAAACGCCGCCGCATTACATTTAATGCGTATCGAAATCCCAAACAACACTCGTGAGCTGTAAAAAAACTCTTCACATTCTATAACCGTCATTTAAGTGACAGTCACAGAATCGGGGGGCAACTGACGAGTATGTCGAGTTCGTGTACGCCCGGACGATCCCATCAATACTGACGAATACAAGCTCTGGCTAGGGGAGTCAATTATCTGCTTTACTGACGAAGATATCCAGGCCATTCAATGCAGGCAATCAAACCCAAAACGGTTACAGGAACAACTGTACAAACCATTGAGGGACAGTGAAGGCACATTAAAAGGCCCCAAGCGTTACCAAAAGGAGCATTAAGACCTCCATAACTACCCCAACGGCTAGAGGCCATGAGAGCCTATATAAGTCTCCCGCATTGCCAAGGACCAGGTACATAGACACAAAAAAACTACTAAAAGATCTTTTTAATTCTTTCTAATTACATTGCCTATTTCTTAGGGAACTTCTTATACTGACTTTGGCATCGGAGGCTTTGTGGCAGGCACCACACCGGTGATCATTCTAAGAGGGCTACCTTACCACTTCTATATTCATAGAGACGAGGGCTTGGCTCCATCTGGACGCACTTACTTCGACTGACGAGTTTGCACTCTATCATTAATGGATAAGGGTTTTAGAGGTCACACATGGAATACCAAGTACATCATACATAGTTTCATCTCTAAAAGAATTAGCTTAGTTATGGATGATATGTTTTTGAAAAAATAAAATCAATCACATTATAGAATGTGGGGGAGAACCATGTTAATTTTCCCCATAAGTTAACCCAAAAAAATGTTTATACTTAATTCTAGACTATGTCACTATGCTAATAGGATTTTTTATCATGTACTGACAATTAAATAGGTTTTTTAAAATGGCATGCCGTAATTTTTTTTTTTTTAATTCCTCCATATATTTAATCTAGGCGAGATCTACAAACTAATGTTGACAAAACAGCTGCTATTAATGTGGCGTACATGAAGTGGCAAGGGTCCTGTCTTGTAACAACGTGGATCCAAATTCATATAGCGACGCATCGCTTGAGAGGCAACAATAAAGTTTAAAACTTTGTGAGACAAAAATATTATATTTATTTTTCCAAACTTTTAAATAATCAATGATGTTATAGAATTTATGCTCATGATGGCTAAGTTTCCAGTCAAGGATAAACAACAATGACATCAAGTGGTAATTTTCATTTTTCAAAATGACAATGGTAATGATATCATTTATGTCGCCACATTTTTATGATTCAAACTTCATCTTTCCTGTCCTCCAATATTTATCTATAAAATAGAATGACGATAACAGTGATTTGGCATGTCACAAAATTAATATATAAATTTTGATGGACAAAATAAAATTTTTAAAAATTCAAGTAATGATAAAAACACAACAATTTTTTAGTGGTTCTTATGGATGACAATCTTGTCTAAGGGGTGAACACATAAGTAACAATTATGTTTTTTGTGAGTACACACATCTCTTAATGAACAAAAATATATTTAAACCAAAAGTTAAAACTTTACCCAAAAATAGATTTTTTTTTTTTTATCCTAATGATTCTCATCTACCATGCTAGGTTATTGTATGCACGAGGGTACACCAAGTTATGATATGATCACCCATCATAGTCGTATACTAGTATTTTTATAAATAAATAAATAAATAAAGTTTTGAGTTATTGACATGATAAATTGTGATTGATATAACATATTTTCATGTAAGTCTTCTACTATAATTATAATATATTATCTTATAAAAAAAATAAAACAATTAATTTTTATTATAATATATTATCTTATAAAAAAAAATAAAACAATTAATTTTTAATAATTTTTTATATTTTTTATAAAAATAATATAATTTTTTTTTTATTATAATTTATTAACAATTACTTAAAAAGTATAAATTACTGTTATCTCGTAACAAATTATATTACTGTGTCCTTGACTCCTTGGACTTATTGATACAACGATGCTTTAGAGTTTAGACCTTTTGTAATAGTGTATCAAGTGGTCATTTTCTGACATTTTATGGTTCTGCATCAATCGTCACCCCCACGGAAAATCATGTTTTGTTGAATTTAAGTCATATTGCTCCATCAGGCTAGCCGCCTCAAATGCTGGGCCTAGGAGGCTAGAGCTAGACTAAATCTCTTTTTTTTTTTAATTCCGAAAACTGAATTTTTATTGAAACAAAAGAGGAGGAAGGGTAAAACTGTAAAAGATAAGACATAGGGATGGTTCCAACCTAAATATAATATGAATTTTACTAATATGTGCACATATTAGTAAAATTCATATAATATAGAATATAGAAGGCCCACGCAGCCAAATTGTGAGCTGGAGAATTGGCCTACATAAAAGTCATTGAAAGAACAAAATATGCAACCGAGCGTGCGTTTAAGTGTACGTTGGTTTCGGCTTAAGGCGTTTGCGTTTGCATTTTGCTCCTCCCTTTTTTCTTTTTTTTCTTTTTATTTTTTTACGTAAAAATGAAACAAAATGACTACTGTTTATGCACAGTATATAAACAGTAACCAAAAATTTAGACTTTTTCTACTTTTTCAGTACAAATTTTACTTTTAAGTAACTTTTTCATTAAAAATAAGTCTCATAATACTATTTACACATTAAAAATTATTCTGCTATAGTATTTTTCAGTTTTCAGTTTCAATTTTTAATTTTCAGCTATATCCAAACGGATCCTAAGAATTAATTATTCAGAGTTTGCGTGTTTGGCTAGGTCATAGTATTATTCACACATTTAAAAATGATACAATATTTTCAACAATAAGTTTATAATTTTCAACAAATAAGCGCTATGCAAACAAACTCCAAATTGTGGCTTCTGTATATGCAATAATAGAAGAGATAAGTAGCCACAACCGAGTTGTGGTCCTGGTGGAGAGGTTGTAAAAAATTGAGGCAATCACCTCAAGGATCAATAGGTTTGGATATCTTCTTGTCTATCTCTAGCTTTAGAAAAATAACTAGACAGTACCAATAGGGTCACTAAAGACTTTAAATTTTTCATGTATTACAACAAATTAATGTTGACAAAACAGCTGCTATTAATGTGGCGTACATGAAGTGGCAAGGGCCCTGTCTTGTAACAACGTGGATCCAAATTCACATAGCGACGCATCGCTCGAGAGGCAACAATAAAGTTTAAAACTTTGTGAGACAAAAATATTATATTTATTTTTCCAAACTTTTAAATAATCAATGGTGTTATAGAATTTATGCTCATGATGGCTAAGTTTCCAGTCAAGGATAAACAACAATGACATCAAGTGGTAATTTTCATTTTTCAAAATGACAATGGTAATGATATCATTTATGTCGCCACATGTCTATGATTCAAACTTCATCTTTTCTGTCCTCCAATATTTATCTATAAAATAGAATGATAATAACATAGACTTGGCATGTCACAAAATTAATATATAAATTTTGATGGACAAAATAAAATTAAAAAAAATTCAAGTAATGATAAAAACACAACAATTTTATATTGGTTCTTATGGATGACAATCTTGTCTAAGGGGTGAACACATAAGTAACAATTATGTTTTTTGTGAGTACACACATCTCTTAGAGCAACCACATCAGCTCATCTATAATTTTCTAAAATTGAAAAAAGTACTAATTTTACACATTTTAACCCAAAAAACACCCACATCAGTCTTAATATACACCATGGCCGTGTAAATGAACAGTAATCGTGCATATATGCACGGTTACTGTTCACCGTGTAAATAATTTTTTAATTTTTTTTTCTCTCTCCTCTATCAAACTACAACAAACTAGCGCGGCAAAATAAGAAGGAAGAAGAAATCTCATACCAAGACAAACCCAAAATCATCAACAACAAACTATCCCAAAATCAATAGAAAATTAACCCAAAATCAACAGAAAAAAAAAATAGAAAATCCAACTCAAAATCAAGACAAACCCACTGGAAAAACCAACTCAAAATCAATCAAAACTCACTGGGAAACCCAACCTAAAAACAGTCCAAATCCATCGGAAAACCCAACCCAAACCATACTCAACGAAAAAACTCATGTGAAAGGCCTAACGGAGTTGGATCTGCCACCCGATCTGCTGTCACCCGATCTACTGCCATCGGGTCTTCCATTGCTATCGTCGGTTGGGGGTGGGAGGTGAAGGGTCGATGGTGGAAGAGAGAGGGAGGATGAAAGGGAGGCCGAATCAGTTGATGGCTGTGGCAGCGATGGCGGCGAGCTAGATTGACGAGCTGGATCAGCAAGATGGAAGTGAGTAAGGGAAAGAAAGAAACGGGTGGGTGAGCTGAAAAATGAAAATAGATTGAGGGAAAGAGAGGGTGAGGGAAAGAGAAAAACGGTTATTAATAAATAATAATAAAAAAAACAATAAATAATATTATTTAATTAGAATAGATTTGTAAAATAGATTAATTGATGTGAGTGTTTTGAAAATGTAGTAGTGTAAAATAGAAAAAATAGGTTTTTAGTGTAAAATAGACGGAAATTTTTAAACGAACTGATGTAGTTGCTCTTAATGAACAAAAGTATATTTAACCCAAAAGTTAAAACTTTACCTAAAAATCGATTTTTTTTATCGTAATGATTCTCATCTACCAAGCAAGGTTATTGTATGCAAGAGGGTACACCGTGTTATGATATGATCACCATCATAATTGTATACTAGCATTTTCATTAAAAAATAAAAATAAAAATAATAAAAATAAAAAGTTCGAGTTATTGACATGATAAATTGTGATTAATATAACATCACTTTCACATAAATCTCTCATTATAATTATAATATGTTACCTTATAAAAAAATAATAAATCAATTAATTTTATTAATAACTTATTATATTTCTTATAAAAATAATATCAAAATTTTTTTATTATGATTTATTAACATCTAGTTTAACGGCATCTGTTACCATGACTTCTTAACAAAATTATATTATTGCGTCCTTGTCTACTTGGACTCTTTGATACAATGATACTTTAAAGTTTAGACGTTGTGTAATAGTGTATCAAGTGGTCATTTTCTGACATTTTATGGTTCTGCATCAATCGTCACCCCCACGGAAAATCATGTTTTGTTGAATTCTAAGCATATTGCTCAATCATGCTATCCGCCTCAAATGCTGGGCCTAGGAGGCTAGAGCTAGACTAAATCCCATTTTTTTAAATTCCGAAAACTGAATTTTTATTGAAATAAAAGAGGAGGAAGGGTAAGAGATAAGAAATTGGGATGGTTCCAAGTTCCAACCTAAATATAATATAGATTATAGAAGGCCCACGCAGCCAAATTGTGAGTTGGAGAATTGGCCTACATAAAAGTCATTGAAAGGACAAAATATGCAACCGAGCGTGCGTTTGCAAATCAATTATTCAGCGTTTGCTTATTTGGTAGGTCCAACAATACTGTTTGTGATCTAATTAAAAACACAAAAATCCGCATATCTTACAATACTATTTATATTTTTAAAAATTATTTTGTTATAGTATTTTTAGCAATAAATTTTTAGTTTTTAGCAATTAAGTGTTATTCAAATAGACCCCACGTTGTGGCTTCTGTATATGCAATAATAGGAGAGATAAGTAGCCACAACCAAGTTGTGGTCCTTGTGAAGAGGCTGTAAAAAATTGAGGCAATCACCTCAAGGATCAATAGGTTTGGATATCTTCTTGTCTATCTCTAGCTTTAGAAAAATAACTAGATAGTACCAAAAGGGTTAAGTGTTACACTAAAAACTTTAAATTTTTCATGTATTACAAGAAAACCACATGAGAATTTGTATATTTTTCTAATCTATATATATATATATATATTAATAGGCAAAACTCAAAGAGAGTTCAATTAGAATTTCAAATTAGAGGCTAATTTTGTGTCATGTGTCCTAAATTATTTATTTTTAGAGAGTTTTATTTTCTAATTTTAAAATCAAATGTGGGACTACATCATAAATATTCATCCAAGTGAGTTACTAAGTACCTTCTAAAAAAAAGTGTGTTACTAAGTACAAAAACTAAAAAATCTAGAATAAATGAATCGTAAAAGAAAAAAAAAAGGTGCTTCACAATAACAAAAAATAAGAAGTAATAAAAATAAATAAACATGGACAGTTTACATTTTATACCTAATAATATTCTTACAAGACTTTTTAAAGAGTTAACAAAATATAAAAATGACTATCAATAATATTTAAATTATATATATATATATATAATAATTATATTGTGCATCTTATTGTATATCTTTAAGTGTATTTATACATATACATGAGGTTGAAAGCTAGTATATATTAATAGAAAAAAACTCAAAGAAAATTCAATTAGAATTTAAAATTAGAATACAATTTTGCACCATGTGTCTAAATTAATGTGAGAACCACACTATAATTATCCACTTAAGTTTGTGCTATGTGTCCACTTAAGTTTTTTAATCTTTGTGCCAAGTGAGTTAATGAGTGTAAAATACTAACCATCTAATATTAATGAACGATAATTTTTTTTTTTTTGGAAAAAACCAATCACATATACTCAATAAAAATCACCACACAACAAAGATCACACATGTTCTATCTTATTAAAAATTAGAAGAAAAAAATTACAAGTAGTATTAAATTTAGGTAAGATCTTTAATATGTGACTAATTACGTTTGCTTTACAAAAAACAATTTGACTAATTATTTATATTTTTAAGATAAAAATTATGTTTAATTTTAAATTTATCCATACATATGCATGTGTTACATGCTTTTTTTTTTTTTAAATAATTTGACTAATTATTTATATTTTTATAATAAAAATTGTTTTTAATTTTAAATACATCCATGGGTTTGCGTGAGTTATATGCTAGTAATAATAAAGGTTAAAACTTAGATACAATTTCTTGTGTTGTATAACATAGGTTCTCCAACTAAATTCAACTGTGTTGTTGTATTGATCGGAAAACACATATTTGAATTTAATTATTAGTATTTAAAAAGATAACATCATTTTTACTGCACTAGAAATATTTGTATCTTATAGATTCGTTGATTAAATTCAAACACTTGCTTGTATTGATTAATGAAACATATTCAATTTTATCTTTTTAAGGACAATTAGATGTAATATAGTTACATGTTTAAATTTAATTGAAAATTTTATTATACTACACCTAATGAAATATAATTAGTTTTATTTTTTTTTTCTTATATAATTTATTTTATTTTATTTCATTTTTATAACTAACTAACTAACTTTTTTGCTTTAATTTCAAATAGTTTTGTTAAAATTCTTATAGTTCAATTGGTTGACACTTATTGATATTTTCAACAAAAAAAAAATTAGAGTTCAAATCTGAATCCCCCATTTCTATTTATTGAATTATTCCAAAAAAAAATTCTCAAAATATGTTTTTTTTATTGAAAACTCAATTGATGTCATAGACTCATAGTTGTGTCATAACAGTTGCAAAATTATCTCACGTACGAATCATAAACGTTATGCAAGGGCATGGGAAATATACCCATACATATATTAGCAATAATTAAATTCCAAAAAAAAAAAAAAACCAAAAGAAAAAAGAATTGCCCATTAGTCAATAATTGAGTCATTGAGTGTCGTATTTCGCTACCAATCCATACATTAATTCATCGATGGATCATTTGTTACGCAAAGGGAATGGGAAATCTACCCATAATCCATAGATCTAGAATAATTAAATTCCAAAAAAAAAAAAGTGTAAATTAAGTAAATTCAATTAGTAAAGTCTTTTAACTTTGAATAAAATAACTTAAATTTGATATTTACCTATACTAAAAACCAATTGGTCCTCATTTGGATTGAGGAAGAAGGTAAGGGGAGTAGAGGAGGAGTAATTTTTAGGTACTCTCAAAACACGAAAAATAGTGATCTCTCCTCTTACATTTATAGAGGGGTTTATTCATTAAATTTGACATTCGCCTACACTAAAAATCAATTGGTCCCTGTTTGAATTGAGGAGGAGGTAGGAGAAGTAGAGAGAGAGTAATTCTTAAATACTCTCGAAGTATGGAGGATAGTGATCCTTCCTTTTACATTTATAATAGGGTATATTCATTAAATTCATAATAAGGTCCACCATAAATGTAAAAGGGGGAATCACAATTTTTCAATATTTTGAAAATACTTAAAAAAAATTTGTAAAAAAAAGTATGATAGATTTAGTCGAAAATAGATCAATTTTTGAGAAATTCTACCCTACTTATCTCGGCATTGTCTTAATATTCAATCTAAATAAATAGTCTAAGGAACAATTATCCGGAGGACCATTATAAGTTGACACTTTATTTAAAAAAAGAAAAGAGTTTCCAATGGTCAATAATTGAGTGTACCAATCTAGACATGAATCCATGGATGGATCATCTGGCGCATGAGATTCATACATTAGGTTGCTCTAAATGTAAAATAGATACCATTGGAAGCAGCCAGGAAGTAACAGCAGCGGTGCAGCCCACACATTGGGCGTACACCTTTTACGAGAGAGCATTTATTTACTTCATTAATGCTATCTTTTTGGCTCTCTCGCCAATGCCCATACTTCACATTTCCACGTTTCTTTGTTCAACGCTGTACAGCCTTTGATAAACTAATCAGCCTTTGATAAACGAATCCCAGTCAGTACTTCTTCTTTACTGCCCTTAAAATCTTTAATCAGCTCACGATGTAATTAATTAGTCAGAGCATTCATGAGTTTTTTTTCTTTTTGTTTGTTATATTTATATAGCAGCATTGAACGAGCTGATTGGGTGTGGGAACCTACGAACAAGGCTATCAAGGAGTTCTTTGAATTTGGTTGTATTCATCACTGTTAATGAATTTTTATAGCTTATAACTCAAAATTAATGGGTTCCACGATAGTAACATTTATTTGAATTTGTTCTAAGTTTTTGTTTTCGTTATTCAATTCTCACTAAATTGAATGATAAGTAATGAGTGATTAGTGATAGAAACTGAAAACAAATTTTTGATGTTTTTGAATTATAAAAACTGAGTAACGATGGCAGTTTAGTAATTTCTTGAAAAACACATGGGCCCATGGTAGAGAGTAGTCAAATCCATCTTAGACCTTTTGCTCTCTCTAACACTCCACCAATGGCTATACTACCCACATGCCTCTCTCCTCTCTCATCATACCAGACTTCTTTTTTCTTTGTTCTTTGATTTTCTGTACTCTTCATCATCACCTTGTTGCCTTCCTTTTTTTCCTTCTCTTTTTTTCTTTCACACTAGGTTAGGGCTTGGTTTCTCTATTCTCTTCTTCTTCTTCTTCTTCTTCTTCTTCTTTTCTTTCCTTTTCACATTGGGTTTTAGGTTTAGTTTCTTTTTTTCTTTTTCTTTTTTTTTCCATTCCTTTTCACTGGGTTTCTAGGCTTGGGTTCTCTTTTTCTTTTTTCTTTTTTTCTTTCTTCACTTTTCACAATCTTTTCTCTTCCCTTTTTTTCCCCCCTCTTTTAGTTCTTTCTAAGCTTTATAGTATAATTTGTTGTGGTGTTGAAAGTGTTAGTGATGTGAATGGCCGGATTTGCTATGGTGGATTGGTTTGATGTTTTGTGATTTGCACGGTGTAAAAAAAAAAAAAAAAACAATTGGGTGCTAGGTTTGATGTTCTGTTTCTACTGCACCAAGTCAGTCTGTGGATCCCACAAAAAGTTGAGATTTTTGAGTTTTTAGAATGAAAACTCAACCGAGTTTAAGGGCCAAACAGAGCTAGGTATAAGTTGGGAATTTTCAAGTGATAAAAAATGAGTTATAGGGTGATGAGTTTTGAGTGATGATTTTTGGGTGATGAGATATCAATCACTCGCCATCCAAACAGGGCCTAATGCTTCAAATTAAACTTCTCATAAATAGAGAAAGTTATAATTTTATTGAAACGATAAGCTTAGTTGGTAAAAAATTTTGTAATTAAATAAAAAATTTGAAATTCAAACTTGATTATATCAAAATTTAATTGGTGTCTCAGCTTGATGATAAATAACAATTATTATGAAGTGAATATAATATGTATACAATTTATTGTGTATCTAAAAAAAAATTATTAAAAAAAAATTCAAAAGTTTAGATGGGCCTAGTTTATGAATCATACAAGTATTTCTCCACTATTATCTATTTTTAGGTAAATTGCTTTTATTTAATAATGTCACAGGATACTATTTCTTTTTCAATTTTTTTATTGATTGAAGCAATAAATCATTATTAGAATAATCTTTAAGAAATTTAAGGAATTAATATAACTTAATCGGGCTCAATGTGAGTCTCCTAAAGTTTCTAGTGTTAGACCTTTGATGGTTGACACATGTTCCCATGGATGGTGTACAAGAGCCTATGGATGATGAGTGGTGAAGAAAAAAAGCTCATAGACAAGAGGATACCTGTAGAACTAGAACAAGAGAGGGGTCTTTAATCTCACAAAGAGACAATGACTCACACATGAGAGAGAAATTGTTGAGTGCACGCAAATAAATGGAAGTCTCGCATAGAGGAAAAATAAGGAGCTTAAAGTTTTTTTTTTTTTTGAATTAAAGACTATAGTAGTTTTATTCATTTTTTTCAAATATCAATTTGTACAATGGATAAAAAAATAACATAATTGGACTCAAATTATTAGACTTAATTTTTTGAGCTAAGTGGTGTGAGTAATTATGTATTGTATTAAAGTATCAATTAAATCTCTCCAAAAATGTTATCTCTTCCAAATTCTCAAAAATTATAAACTTGTGTCAATGGCAAGATTCAAACCAAAGACTTTAACCTAGTTTTGTTAATGCCTACAATGACATGTTATGATGGCTCTATTGACTTCTTTAAATAAACATTTACTGTCTACATTCATGTATAACGTTTTACACATATTAAGCTTTGTTATTGCTAGGTTCTCATTGCCTATGCCCAAAAAAGATTGAGCAATATACCCTTCTCAAAAAAAAAAAAAAAAAATTCGAAGATCAAAGTTTACAAAGAAATGGGTAAAATAAATAATTGTAGCCAAATTTGACCGTGAACAGTATTAAAGTGTCGGTTGGGGAAGCTGTCATTTCACGTACCGTACAGGAAAAGCTGCACAGTTTCCCAGCTAAATAGCGGGGTTTTGCCCAGGAGAGGTTTGGGAATAATAAAAAAAATGTTTTCTTTTAGGCCAGCTATGCCACTGTCTTTCTTTGCATCTTTCAGAAGATTGAGACAAAATTGCAACTACTACTACTAAATTCGCAGATGAAAACAATATTGCCTTCAAAAGAAAGGACGATGAGAAGAAAAGAAAAGTTAATTTGGGTAAGAACACACGCATAAATGATACCACTTGTATGGTTGAAAATTTCATGGCACGTGTATATATAAATATCTCTAATAATTAAACTATACATATGACCCGTGAACGTGAACACGTTGATGACTTGTGAACACGACACGCGTATAGCATGATATATTTTTTTTTTTTAGTATTTAGTATAAACATGTTTGTTTCAGGCCTATACACTTTAATTAAATAAATTCAAAATTTAGAAGATTAAAATTAGAGGGCTGAAATAAAATCTGAAAAAATTTAAAAAGCCAATTTTGTATTTTAACTTATAAATAAATTTTATTTTTATCTAACATAATTTTAATTCTAAATATAGTTGAATAATTTTTTTTTTTTTAAATTTAATGGTTATATTAATAAATTTTTTATTGAAACTCTAAGGTTATAACTTTTTTACCTTAAACAAAAGGGGAAAAAAAAACTTTTTATTTTTATTTTTATTTCTCCCTTAGGTTTTGTATTAAACATACTAAAATGGTTCGGGTCGAGCCCTATATTCGAGTACTCTTACCTCGACACCATACAACCACAACCCGCTAGTACGAACTGCCACCTCTATAAATTAAAATGTATTATAAGATTCATATGGATCTTATCGCAACCTCAACGTCAACGACCCACAACAGCCCAAAGCTCAATGGCCCATCGTCAGCCAGATTAGTCACCGCAGATTTGATGAAAGAGCAGAGGAGAGAGAGTGAATAGAAAAAGAACATAAGAGATTTACAACTTACAAGTCCTATAGAAAACTGTAGCGTTTTGCATTGTCTTTTGATTGAAAAAAATCT
Organism: Quercus suber; assembly: GCF_002906115.3. Classification (NCBI taxonomy): domain Eukaryota; kingdom Viridiplantae; phylum Streptophyta; class Magnoliopsida; order Fagales; family Fagaceae; genus Quercus; species Quercus suber. The sequence continues at coordinate 71,384 of NW_027069720.1, forward strand.
ACCATAAAAAATTATTATTTTTTAATTATTATTTATAGTAATCAAATTCTCTTGTCTTTTGTATCTTTGATCCCCAAAAATATATATATTATAGGAAGTTTAGAAATTAATTAATACCGTAGTAAGTGATCTGTTAAGCATTTGCTTCATAATTTATCTTCTTCTTTTAATAATGAATACATATAATTTATCTATATTCGTACACTATATTCTTCAAATTGGCCAAATGCTAATTAAATTACCAAGGGTTCTACGGTTTTTGGATGTGTCAATTCTGCAAATGGCAGCCGCACATTGTCGAGATTGACTTTGTGGTGTGCCTGCAAATACCCAAAAAACCCAATAGAAAGATCCCATTTTTCATAGGACCACAACACACTAGGCCTGCAAAAGAATTGGCCAAATTGGCCTTGTACACGGTGATGATGATGTTAACATGGTTGAATTTTTGCATTTTCTGATAGCCGCTTAATTCATCTACCACATTTTGGAGTTTGGACCAGGCTGATTCCCTTAGGTTGACTTTTATTGGCAAAAATCCATTCAAAATTCCTAATGCATACAAAGTTGTGTTCAACGAAGAAAATGTGAGGCACAAGTCAAATATTTTCATGGCTAAGAGATGGAAATTGGGAAAAGTCAGCTTTAGCGGGGCCCATGTGAGGTCTGACAAAGCTAAAGACAAAAGAGGTAAGAATTGAAGCTTCCACAAAGAAACGAATGCTTAAATTGCAAACCAAATATAGCTTTAGACAGCCCAAAAATCAAGCAAATTGGGCCTAATTAAGCATTTTCCTAACTACCCGGTCCAATTAAGTTTATGGTATGAAATAGGTACCACTTGAATGTCAAAGAACATATAGCAGTCCCAAAGCAGAACATATGCAGCACATACAATGGGTATATACATCCTTCCTCTCAAAGGAGGATGCATATATGATATATCCGATACATAAAATAATTATTGCTGTTCTTCTGGAAACTGAGTCCCAAAGAATGTTAAGCGTATAAAAGGCTTTGGATATGATAGTGCCAGGTGGAATTATCTATACATTGTCATATTTAAAAGGCCATTACCCAGGGCCTAGTACATTCATCATAGTTCATACTTTGTGCTCCTCAATTTTATGAAGATCTTGTTACTTGCCAGAATATTGTTGACACAATTGAAAATGAAATGATGTTACAACATAACATAAGAACCTAACCTGGATCTTCTGAGGCTTCTGCTTGGGTTGTTGAGCACTCAGAATCTAAACGCTGTGCCGACCTTGTGTGGTTTTCCTATGCATACAAAAGGATGCAGAACTAGACATCAGGTGCCTTAGAACAGGTTTGAAGTGTTGAAATATTCTATCAAGTTAAGTATTCTTTCAAGTAATTTGTTAATTCCATGAAAATAGCTCTGCATCTTGACCATAAGATCAGTTATCTCTATACCTTTCCATCATTTACAGAGATGCTTAGAAAATTAGCTGCGGATTGAGGCTCTGAGCAGGCTGACTGGAAAACAGGCAAACAGTCCAATGAATCTTTACGAAAAAATATATTAATAACAATACCATACTTTTCTTTTAACATGTCACCAAATTATGAGTTTCTGAATCTGCAGCCTAGTAAAAACAGCCCACTTGCCTCTGATAAACAGGAGTTACTGTTATTGTTCTCTCGTAAGGGTTCAGCCACTTCTTTGTACTCCTCACATAGAGGTGAAGCTGCATCAATATATTAAGAAATGATGCTTGTCTTAGGCATTCTGTAGAGATCCATACAAGACAAAGTTTAGCTCCAAACTAGTTTAAACAAATCACATGACTCATTAAAAAAGTCATGACTAAAACTACAAATGGATGATCTCTTCAATCACCACATGGTGGGTTGGAGGAAAATAGCTCAAAACCGATTTGGAGCTAAACTTTTTTCATGCATAAAACCACAAGGGAATGCATCATGTGTGCATCAAATTTAACTTGCAGTGTCTTGTAGTAATCTGAATTACCATAACGTATGTAGGTGCTTTGGCAATGCCATTGAAAGTACTCAACATTTTGTACTTTACATGGCATGAAATGAGACTAGTTCTTCATTTAAAATATTAATTGCATACATTTGACCAATTTCTATAATTCTTGAAGTGACTTTTGATTTTAGTAATATTGCACATGGGTGCTGCTCCATTATATATGAATTTTGCCTCTGCTGCTATAGGAACAAAGTACATTCCAAATACAACCACCATGGAACTTTCAAAAAACCAGATCATAAAAAGGATATCATTTTTATAAATTCAAAAATTCTGGTGCCTCTTCAGAAACAATAGTAGCCTAGCAAATCACATAACAGACTAATGTATAAAAGGATACACGTGAAAGAAAGAATCTCCATCAATAAAACCTAGTTCTCCTAGATTTCCTTAGGTTAGCAGCATGTCATTTCCTACCGCAGTATCAGCAAACTTAAGTTACCTTGCTGACATGATGATTCTTGCTTCTTTTTTAGCTAAATATAGCTAGACGCACACACACCACGTAGTTCAAAATATATGATAAGGTAGTGAACATGAATATTTGTTAATATACTCAGCTTTTATGGCTAGGCGCCTAGGCCTTAAAGCAGGACACACAACTAAAAGTATACAGAATAAACCTGTATTTTCTGAAGAGCCTGTCTCAGATGCCTTACTTGGAGATTTTTCTACATTACTTTGAGGCACATCTTCAGTCCTGATAAGTCAAATCCAATATGTAGCACATTAAGAATACGATCTAGCCATCAAATAGAAAGAAAATAGTAGTTGATTATCCCGATTGTTTGGGTCTGAGTTGCATGCACCACTGTTAAAAACTCTAACAAGAATATACTCTTATTTTATTCTCCGTAGATATAATCTGTATCTTTGGGAAAAGCTTGAGAATGGAACTATGGAAGTGCATGCACATGCACCCATGCCCACTTAAGGAATAAGAGAATCATTTACACATGTTAAAAAGGTTATTTCCATGGGGTAGAGGTTGCCATTTTAATTGCTTGAAATTCAAGGTTGTGACTATAAAACAACTAGGCCAGGATCACCCCCCCCCCCCCCCCCCTTTTTTTTTTTGCTAAACCAGGATCACCTAAATTGAGACCATTGGATGAATACACTAATGACTAGATCCCAGACAGGGATAAAGATAATTTTTTTGCTATCATATGCTAAGAAGTTTTAAATTTGGAAGTACTCCACTACTTAAACATGAATGATGAAAATAAACGTGTGTGTGTGTTTGTGCACCTTACCTATTATCATCCCTTGTCACAATTATATTGCATCTTTCTTGGCATTCAAGTACTGATGAGAAAACCCTTTTATCCTGGCATGAGAATTGAAGATAGTCCACAGAGGTAGCAAAGGGGGGCAAAAGGAGCATAAAAAGAACTTACCGTAACAACAGAGAAAGAAAACCTAAAAGAACGCACACACTCACACAAGGCATTCACTGGGAATTTATGAGGAAGAAAATAACCAAAGGTTGTTAGAGGCATTAAAAGACACTATTAAATTTTAAACAGATTAAACCAAATATTACATGTAACATAGATCTACAAGATTCCCACTAATAACTGTGGCATTGAAATGCTTTGGTAGAATAATTTTAAGACCACAGCAGAACTTAAGATATAGGATAGACAAATTTTAGGACAAATTTGAACCCTATGTTATATGAAGAACCATCATGTTATGAAATATTCCCTACATTACATGCCATAATATTTTTAACCACAGGTGGATGCCCTCTGACCTAATAGACACAATCAGTACAATATTTTGTAATCTAAAATGAAAATCACGATGGCTTTGGAAAGTTTCTTAAGAGTAAAATATATGACAGCTTCAAATATAAGACTAGAATATTCTGTGTCAAAATCAGACCCTTTACTAACCTCTTTATTCATATTGGTAACAGTTTCCTGAATCTTCTGTAAGATAATGCCTAAACTCCCCACTTCAGAATGCAATGCCTGATTTTGGAAACTTAAAATAAGTTTAGAAAACCAACAAGCGTAGACAAGCAAAAAGAAAGAATAATAAATCTATAATTCATACCTCTTTTTCAGATATTAAATTCTGTATGACCACATCCTTTGCTGAGAGGGTTTTCTGAAGGTTTGGCCAGTTAAGACAAAAAAAAAAAAAAAAAACCCTCATAAAGTAGACCTTATGCTGAAAGTGCAACGTATTTCTTATCAATCAATAAACACACGAATCCTCAGTAGTGGTATGGATATCTCTTCTATTTGAGTTTGGTAATTTTTGCTAGTTCTTTCTGCCTCCAGGCGTGCTTCTAGCTCTGAAATGATTCTATCCTTTCTTTGTAACTCATCCTCATCATTTTTCAGTTTATTTTCCAGGTAATGGATCTTCTCTACAAGAAACAGAGTAAATGGTGTAAATTCTAGACCTAACAAATCATAAATGGATTACAGCACTTTTGTCCACAAGTCAAGTACTAGGGAACTTATAATAGTGAAAATTAATTTATGAGCGTTATGACAGCGTCCAAATAGTTGATGTATGAAATACACTCTAGAATAGTACAATATGAAAGTTCACCTAAAGTAACGCGCGCGCACACAGACACACACACACATATGATGTGACAGACACTACATACATATGTATGTGCATAAAAATATGGTTAAAACTCATATACACAGACATGCACACACAGGTACATCTTATAATAATAAGTGAAGAGCAAATTCAGTCAAGTGAATGACTATAAAGAATTACCAACAAAAACTTTTTCAAATGTAGAGACTTTATCCAGTTTGCTCCTTAAGCCAGCCACTGAATACGGCAGACAAAGTTAAAAAGGAATCTGATACTGCAACTATCATGAAATTATAGGTGGCCTATGTCAAAATCTAAAAATGAACAGACAACTGGAATAAGTAATAGTTCAGAAAGCTACTTGCCTACTTCCTCTTTTTCATTCAAAAGGCATTGCACATCATTCACAACATGCTTGATAGAAAATGCCTCTTTCTCTATTGAATCAAATAATAATAAATGTGAGTTTATCTTCTCAGATAGGACAGCGAGCTTTCTATCTCTGGTTTCAATTGAACGTTTCATTTCACAAGTGGATTCCTGCACATAATTATGACATCAGAATAATACGTCACTTGAATACGCATTGATAGGATGAGGTTTTCAGAATAGCATTCAGGTACAATAATTACAATGATGATTGGTTCATACATTACTATTAGTCTTCAGAGTAATATTTACATCGCATTCTACCTCTCCGAATGCTCAGCATAAATTTTTATCCCTTGATCCCTTCTCAAATACTCCTTCCATCCCGATGCGGGAAAAAACATAAATTTAAAGGAGACATGACAACTAAAATACTGTTTTATTTTTTTTTTCTTTGAAGTATTCTTATACCACTGATGGTTTGAAAATTACATAATGGACACACACTTACGAAAACTACCACTAGTCTCAAAAGTATAGGCCTCGCATGTGGACCCAAATTCTTCTCAATAAATGGGGTCCAAACTTGAAATTTTATCTTTAAATGAGAGGTCGAATGGACACAAAGTTCGAATTTGGAACCACATGCTCTAATACCATGACAAAATACCATTTGTTCCAAAAGTTTAAGCTTATACGAAAGAGTGGATTTAATCATTTAACCATTATTCCAACAATTTCAAACTAAAAGATAAATATTGAATACGAAAATTTGAATTTTTCATTTATTTTATTTTACTTTTTAAATTTAAGCCAGACATTATGGGACAAGGAAAAAGGAGATGGAGGGAGTATATGGGTAGCATCTATGCACCGAGCACCACAGAGTTTCAGAACAATGTAAATAGGAGCTAAGGTTCAAACAAAATATTTATTTATCTTCCAAATTCAAGTTCCAGACTATAAGGTTAACCCATGCAAAGGATCAATAGCAAGAAGCAATAAGCAACAAGCATAACTTTGAAGATCAAATATAAAGATTGAAAGAATAATTAGTTGCTGCAAAAGTAGGAAGGTCAACCTTGCGTTGCTTGCCTGTCTGGTAGTGGTTGGGGATCCTTTCGTATGTTAACATATAGGCCTGACAGTAAACAACCCGTCAAAATTGACAAGCAGACTCCTTGTCAACTTGGCGAGCTGATAAAAAAAAAAAAAAAAAACCCTCATAAAGTAGACCTTATGCTGAAAGTGCAACGTATTTCTTATCAATCAATAAACACACGAATCCTCAGTAGTGGTATGGATATCTCTTCTATTTGAGTTTGGTAATTTTTGCTAGTTCTTTCTGCCTCCAGGCGTGCTTCTAGCTCTGAAATGATTCTATCCTTTCTTTGTAACTCATCCTCATCATTTTTCAGTTTATTTTCCAGGTAATGGATCTTCTCTACAAGAAACAGAGTAAATGGTGTAAATTCTAGACCTAACAAATCATAAATGGATTACAGCACTTTTGTCCACAAGTCAAGTACTAGGGAACTTATAATAGTGAAAATTAATTTATGAGCGTTATGACAGCGTCCAAATAGTTGATGTATGAAATACACTCTAGAATAGTACAATATGAAAGTTCACCTAAAGTAACGCGCGCGCACACAGACACACACACACATATGATGTGACAGACACTACATACATATGTATGTGCATAAAAATATGGTTAAAACTCATATACACAGACATGCACACACAGGTACATCTTATAATAATAAGTGAAGAGCAAATTCAGTCAAGTGAATGACTATAAAGAATTACCAACAAAAACTTTTTCAAATGTAGAGACTTTATCCAGTTTGCTCCTTAAGCCAGCCACTGAATACGGCAGACAAAGTTAAAAAGGAATCTGATACTGCAACTATCATGAAATTATAGGTGGCCTATGTCAAAATCTAAAAATGAACAGACAACTGGAATAAGTAATAGTTCAGAAAGCTACTTGCCTACTTCCTCTTTTTCATTCAAAAGGCATTGCACATCATTCACAACATGCTTGATAGAAAATGCCTCTTTCTCTATTGAATCAAATAATAATAAATGTGAGTTTATCTTCTCAGATAGGACAGCGAGCTTTCTATCTCTGGTTTCAATTGAACGTTTCATTTCACAAGTGGATTCCTGCACATAATTATGACATCAGAATAATACGTCACTTGAATACGCATTGATAGGATGAGGTTTTCAGAATAGCATTCAGGTACAATAATTACAATGATGATTGGTTCATACATTACTATTAGTCTTCAGAGTAATATTTACATCGCATTCTACCTCTCCGAATGCTCAGCATAAATTTTTATCCCTTGATCCCTTCTCAAATACTCCTTCCATCCCGATGCGGGAAAAAACATAAATTTAAAGGAGACATGACAACTAAAATACTGTTTTATTTTTTTTTTCTTTGAAGTATTCTTATACCACTGATGGTTTGAAAATTACATAATGGACACACACTTACGAAAACTACCACTAGTCTCAAAAGTATAGGCCTCGCATGTGGACCCAAATTCTTCTCAATAAATGGGGTCCAAACTTGAAATTTTATCTTTAAATGAGAGGTCGAATGGACACAAAGTTCGAATTTGGAACCACATGCTCTAATACCATGACAAAATACCATTTGTTCCAAAAGTTTAAGCTTATACGAAAGAGTGGATTTAATCATTTAACCATTATTCCAACAATTTCAAACTAAAAGATAAATATTGAATACGAAAATTTGAATTTTTCATTTATTTTATTTTACTTTTTAAATTTAAGCCAGACATTATGGGACAAGGAAAAAGGAGATGGAGGGAGTATATGGGTAGCATCTATGCACCGAGCACCACAGAGTTTCAGAACAATGTAAATAGGAGCTAAGGTTCAAACAAAATATTTATTTATCTTCCAAATTCAAGTTCCAGACTATAAGGTTAACCCATGCAAAGGATCAATAGCAAGAAGCAATAAGCAACAAGCATAACTTTGAAGATCAAATATAAAGACTGAAAGAATAATTAGTTGCTGCAAAAGTAGGAAGGTCAACCTTGCGTTGCTTGCCTGTCTGGTAGTGGTTGGGGATCCTTTCGTATGTTAACATATAGGCCTGACAGTAAACAACCCGTCAAAATTGACAAGCAGACTCCTTGTCAACTTGGCGAGCTGACTCTCCTAAAAGGCTATATCGTGTTACCATTGAGGGAGCCTTACCATGCCCAGTAGATCCTTCTTCCTAAGAATTGAACAAAACAAGTTCACCTATACGAGAGTTCAGGTCAAGAGAAGGCCGACTATAACTATAAGTAGACGCTTCAGAGGCTATACCCCCATCTACATCATAGCACGACGAAAACTAGGACTACAGACCAATCCCCGGTCAGAAAACAAACATATTATGCACTACATCATCAAACTATGACTCTTCCTATGAAAGGACATTCACCTACAACTTCAATGCCCAAACACTGGACCACTACACGAGACCAAATACCTCATAAAGTCAATTCTTCCTAAGCCAAAAAGGCAACACCAACACCACAATCAATCAAATTAACATCTTCATATGCATTTTCAATCACTTTCAACCATCCCCCTTTCTTAAAATCCAAATTCAATCCACGCCCACTCTTTTACTAACTTACCCCACTTCTTCTCCTACTCCACAGAAATATCTATAATTAAGAAAACTAATCACCATCATTATTGCAACCCATTATATTATAGAGGATTACAGATTACAAACCTCATAAGCATTCACGAAACTTTCCTTCGATTGAAGTAAGCTTTGTATAGTTCCCTTCAATTCTTTTTGCTTGTTCTCGAGAAAAGCATTGTCATTCTGAAGATAACTCACCTATTAAAAGAAAAATCCTATTACTAACAATAATTTTAGATTTTTTACCACGGGCAATTCGTCGAACAGGTTGAGTGCAAACCTTTCGCTCCAGCTTTTGCCGCTGTTCATTGGAGGAAGCTAACTCTGCTTGCCATTCCTGTAACTTTCTGCCATATTCTTCCTCTGTTTGCTTTTGCTTCTGTGTCCAAACAAACACCAAAATACAAATTTTCCGAGAAAGTTAAAAAAATAAACCTCAACGTTTGAATTGGAAGTGAATTGATTACTAAACCCAAAAAAAAAAAAAAAAAAAAAAACCTGATTTAGAAGACGAAGTTGCTCTGTGGCTGAGCGTTCTCTTTCCTGAAAGATTAACAAAATTTTTAAAATTAAAAAATAAAAATTAAGAATACAGAGAGAGAGAGAGAGAGTCGTACTTTAAGTTCTCGAAATTCGGCGATTAGGGTTTGAAGCTGAGCCTGAATTTAGACAATTTAAGAACTCCATTTTTTGCCTTTTTAAAAGTGGGTCTGATAGTCTGTTAGATATTCTTCTTCTTCTTCTTCTGGAATTGCTTTCATTAACGGTTTTGGCTTTTGAATCTCAAATTTTTTATTTTTATTTTTTTCAATTCACGACCGCCATGGCCAAGACAAAGTTTTCGAATGGCTATCTCTTGAAGCTGAAGGGCAAAAAACTGTTTTTTCCCGCCATTAAACAAATTTGATTCAAATTTCCAATTTACCCCCATAATATTGCCCTTGTACATTTTTTTTTTTTTTCCTTCTATGGATTGTATTATTATTGTTTTACTGTGATACACAACAAAAGAAATATTTTAATAATATAAAAGCTGAATAAAATATATATATATATATATATATAGCAGGGTCAGTTTAGAATCTGTTTTTTTTTTTAAACTAAATTTTTTTTACTAAAAGTACTGTAGATAAAGGTAAAAATTAGCTGAAATAATACAGTAGAACTCATTAATAGTACCAAAAAGTGCAGTGAAGCCCATAAATAATAGCAAAAATAAGCGGATCTCAAACAGGCCCTAATTTTGCTAACTTATTTATTATTCAACTTATTTTTGCTACTATTCATGAGTCTCACTACACTTTTTGATATTATTCATGGGTCCCATTATACTATTTTAGCTAACCTTTACCTTTATTTGCAATACTTTCAGTAAAAAGTTTTCAGTTTCAACAAAATAAGCAGCTCCCAAACAGACCCTAATTTTGCCAACTTATTTTACTATTCAACTTATTTTTGCTACTATTTATGGGTCTTACTCTCACTACACTTTTTGGTATTATTCATGGATCCCACTATACTATTTCAGCTAATTTTTACCTTTATTTGCAATACTTTCAGTAAAAAAAATTTCAATTTCAGCAAAATAAACGGATTCCAAACAAACCTTAAGTAGGCAAAATAATCTTTACCAAACGGATACTAATATTGAAGAATAAAAATACTTTAAATTACATGACAAATGCCCATGTATAAGACTCAATTTTTATATTTAAAAAAAAAAAAAAACCTTTAAGGCTTAAATTTTGTATAAAAGAAATTAAAAGATTATTTAATAATTAAACTGAATAATGAAACTCCCTCTAAATTTCTTGAAGTTCTAGCAATAGGGTTTCCCTTAGAAGTTAGTAATTATGTTAATTAGACATCCAATGTTCAAATCCCCTTATCTCCATTTATATATGTGTATATAAAACAAATAAAAAAATTTATAAAAAAAATGATGTCATTTTGGCATTATTATAGAGTGGAAAATCATTTTTATTATATAATATATAATATATCATATATCATATATCATATGATATGATATAATTTGGACATTAGTTTATTGGCTCCATACCCCTTTGCCCATTCTACGTCTCAGCGTCTTCCCATCCTAAAGAGCTATTAAGAGAGAAAGTATCTTATATAGAACTAGCTTTTCACAAGGGCATGAGGTTCGTGTACTATGAGAGGCTAGCTCCATAGAGTGGACAAAGAAGATAATTTTTGTTTTTGGGTTGGGAACAAGTTTTTCGTTGATCCCGTCTCACCCTACCTCACCTTGAATGTATTTATATATATTATTGAATATTTTAAAAATGGGTAAACTACTTTTTGGTCCCTATCCTATACAATATATTTCAATTTGATCTCTAACTTTTCAATTTTGTCAATTAGATCCCTAACATTTTAGTACCGTGTCAATTTGGTCCATGCCATTATCTTTTAGATGAAAATTAATGACGTATTTAATGGTCAAAATAAAAAATTAATTTTCGTTGATATGAAAATAAGCTAAAATTTTATTTTGGTCGTTTGTTATGTTAGCAATTTTATTATATAATTATGATATGATATAATTTGGACATGAGTATATTGGTTTCGTACCCCTTTACCCATTCTACATTGCATGCGCCTTCCTATCCTAAAAAGATATCAAGAGAGAAAGTATCTTATATAGAACTGGTCTTTCACAAGGTCATGAGGTTCATGTGCTATGAGAAGCCCACTCCATAGAGTGGGCAAAGAAGATAATTTCTGTTGTCCGGTTGGGGACAAGTTCTTCACAGATCCCATCTCAACCCACCTCACCTTGATTGTATGTGTATCAGTGTATATATATATATATATTATAGAATATTTTTTAATTTTATAAAACTTACTATTTTTTTATAAATGTTTTATTTATAATATTCTTTTATTATTTCAGAAAATCTCTCTCTCTCTCTCTCTCTCTCTCTCATCAATAATATCAAATTCATCTATTTTAGAATGACAAAATACCTCTAGTTTACCTACTCCTATCCTAAGCAAGTTTTCCCTAACCCAAAGAAGGGACATAGCACCCATGATACAATTCTGTCCTATCTCGCCTCCTTGCCATATAAACCCAAGGTAACGGTTCAATGTTACAAGGCTTTTAGCCTTTAGGCCTTCAAGTTCAAGTTATGCCACTCAAATTTAATCTCACGTCTAGCCATGGCTCATATTAATGACATATTGACTTATTTTTCCCTTGTTCCAACTTGATAATACAGCCTATTTGAATTTCAAAATCAATGTTTCACAGGGTACATAGAGTCACAGTCGAGTGTCCAATAACTTATCATTTATGTTCCCTGCCTGTGTCCTTTTTAAAGCTGGCTGGCAAAGATGGATCTCCCTCATCTTCCAGAGCAACACGGTTTACAGCTTGTGTTCAAAAAAATCATAATTGACAGATCTATATAGCTTGAATTCTAGATGCGTGCTTGGTTGGTTCGTAAAACCCTATTACAATGACACAATCTTCAAATTATTGGTTTCTGAGGGTCCATATAGGGGGGCCATTTTAGCTCTCTAAAACTAAAACTGAGGTCCCTAGTTCCATTAAATCCTCTACCTTTCTGCTGGCAGCCTGTCACAACTCACAAGTCACAAATCATATACATACTGCATTCCAATAAGTTGGGGCCATTGCTTTAACCTGTAAAAATATGAGCCATTCAAGTAATCAAAGTTCTTGATCCCAAAACTCCCTATTTCTAATGTTGCTCATCTCCATTAGCTATGTATGAATTATGATATGGTTTCTGGCTAAAGCTGAACTTATCTAGTAAAAGAAAAAGCAGCCAAAAAATCAAGTTTAATGAAGATCATCAAAGCACCTGCTATTTTCTTGTTTGCACAACTGGCTGAGCTTCTATGAACTTGACAAAATTATTCATAGGAACTCTAACTCAATGTTAAACCAATTAATTTTCTTGCTTATCATCCTTGAATATGCATGGGTTTCATGGAGAGAGAATTCATTTTATGGTTAAGATTTTGTTTTTTAGATCTAAGTGTATATAATAGCGCGTTATTTAATTAATGTGACACTAGATACACCTTTAAATTTGTAATATTTATTCTGAATTATGAGTTGGATCTATTTTAAACAAAGATGATCCTTTTACCAGAAAGAGGACCCTCGACACCTCAATGGATTGAACTTGGAAGGACTATAGATGCATATAACTAGAAACTCTCGCTTAAGAGCTTGATGGAGCCGACATCTGTCATTGTCAATCACTGTATAATCCAGTTCATGCTGTGTAAACATCATTCTCTTTCTTTTTTGCTGGCCTATTGATGGTGATGGTAGGAGAAGAAGAGATTAATCAAGTGCATTACAGAGTTTTCATGCGAGTGAAGTTTGTTGCAGCTTAATTGTTTTTCCTGGATTAGGTTTGAGTCTAAGAGTGCAATTATCATTCATATGGCACTAACCCGGAAGTAAATCAACCTCTACCCTTCAGTCCTTGGCATGATTATAATAGCATTTTTTAAACCAAAAAAACTAATTCAAATGTTAGCAATTAGATTATCAATATTCGTATTCTCTGAGTTAGAGGTCGGGTCTTAGTGCAATGGCAAAGTCCTTCCATCTAAACTAGTACATATGACGTAAATTTAAGTCCGAAAATCAACCTTACCAAAAATAAGTTTGAAGATAAGACTCTATATTAATCACCTTCCTCAAATTAACCTCGTCGAAGTCATGTCATGTTCATGTCACTATTTGGTCATCTTATAAATAGTTACGAGCTCAAACATAGTGTCACACCACGCCAGCTCTTCCCTATCCAGATGATAAAATTCCTTGACGCAAGCAAATATTGCCATGAAACTACAGTGTGGCTAGTATATATTAATTAAACCAAAGCTAGCAAGTGGACGGTAGGTCACATTACCATTTTTAGTAATTCACCACATGACATGCTGCATTGTCATAAATCATACAGTAATATATAGCTTGATGTAACAAAGAAATTGCTACAAAGTTTTTGAATTCGGCGCATGTAGTTTTAGAACAAGTGAACCATGATTGAACCCACATGCTAAAATTCCCAGCATGGTTTTAAAAATATATATACAATTACCAAACTCCCCTTGCTTTGTTGGCAACCATATCTATATTGCATTGGGTTGGACATATTATCGAATTTATCATAACATTCTTCACATGTGTTGAAATAGGGTCCTATTCAATTCACATGAGTTGATTTTGTGTGTTATTTCTTGAGATTGAAGCAATCTACTTTCTAGTGATTATACATGCCTAACTAAATTTGATAGTAGAAATGGCAAGGTCGGCATGACCATAATTATTTTTTTTTATCCATCATCACTATTTGACAAAGGGGCCTTTCGCATTTACCACCGTCACCAATTGTGCAAGTTGAAACACTTTACTTCTTAAAAGTAGCATGGGTATCAGTCAAAAATATATATATATATATATATTTAAAAGGCACCACTTAATCAAATTTATAAATATAATAAGATTAAATTTTATAAGAATGTAGTATAAAACTCAAGTTTTACACTTTCTAAACTCAACATGTCACATCATTATATTACATATTAAAAAAAAGTTTCAAATTTAGTAGATATGAGGTATAAAACCCATGTTTTACTCCATCTAATAAGAAATTGTCACATTAGCTATTTATTTAAAATGTGTAAATACACTTTTGGTCCCTACATTTTGGGTTGTTTCTTGATTTGGTCCTTAAACTGATTTTGCTCCTAAGTTAGTCCTTGATTTTTTTTTAAATAATTTTTAAAATGGTCCCTGCCGTCAACCCAGTTACAGAAAATGCTGAAGTGGCAAACAAATTTCATTGTTTGCTGACGTGGCTAATAAAATAATAGTAAAAAAATACCACGTCAGCATCCATGTCAGCGTTTTAATGACAAGTCAGCTTTTAATTAATAAAAAAAATTAAACTAAAAAAATTCAAAATCAAAAACAAAAACTTTTTCAGATCCTCTCTTTCTCTGTGTTTGTGTCTGTATCTTTCTTCTTTTCATTTCCTTTTCTTTCTTTTTTTTCCAAATCCTTTCTTTCTCTGTCTCTTGGTGCGTATTTGTGTTTGTATCTTTCTTTGTTCAAGCTTTCAATCCCTCTCTCTCTCTAAACCCGACTCTCTAATCTCTGGGTTTTTCTAGTTTTCTGTGGGGTGGTCGGTAATGGAGGTGGAGATCGGTGGTCGGGGTGGAGATCGGTAAACCATGGGTCTTGGATTATGGGTTTGGTTGAAGATGGAGATGGAGATGGCTGGGTTTGGTTGGAGATGCTGGGTTTTTCTGGGTTTCAGTGGGGGTGGGCTATGGCCGTGGAGATTGGTATGACGTGGAGAAGGAAACGGTGACGATAGCTGATCACGCTGCTGGTTGTGGGCCTTAAGTGGCGCTTTTGAAGAGATGAAAGCCATGAAATGGGTGAGCCCAGACCAAGCTCATTGAAATCAAGTCACGAAAGCCATCATTGTTGGCCTTGTAATTCAGTGACTTGGTGTGATGTTTCATATCTGGCCATTAACGACGTGGATGACCGAAGCAGAGATTTTGAGGTCAGGGTTTGTTGATGGCTGAAATAAGGAGCTGCTTATGGTTTTTGGGTTGTTCATCTCAGTGGGTTTGTTGCTTGATCTCTCTAAATGTTTATTTCTGGGTTGTAAATTTACAGGTTTGATGTAATTTTTCTGTGTTTGTTGTTTGATATTGATTTATGGGTTCGATGGTCACTTCATTTTTGGATTTCATGTAAATTTCTGGGTTTTTTCCAGGTTTGTTGTTTGATATTGATTTATGGGTTCAATGTTCACTTCATTTTTTGGATTTCATGTAAATTTTTGGGTTTGATGTTCATCTCAATTTATGGGTTTAAGCTGATAAGGTTAACCGAAAACAAAAGCAAAAAGAATTAAAACGATAATGAATTTTTATTTTTGGGATAATTACAGTAAACCCACCTGTGGTATGGCCTGTTTTCACTTTGCTTACCCGTGATTCAAAACTTAACACTTTGCCCACCTAAGGTTAGTCCCGTTAGCCTTCCGTAACCCACCTCTCCATTTGCCATTAGAAAAACACATTTTTAGGCAAAAACAAATATAACAAGAATCAAAAAGCTAGGGTTTTAAATTCTGCATGAACATTGTATTGAGGTTAAGGTTGAGCCATACTGAAATTGGCCATCACTGTCATCTTCTTCTTTTGTCTCATCTTCTTCACCACCACCACCACAAGGTACAAACAACTCCACCCTATCACAACCCAAACACCAAGAAAATTTACAAGAGAAAAGCCTCTCAGCTATTCGATCTCTCCTTAATTTGAACTCCTTTGGACAATCCGATGCCGCCACCATAATCGCATGGTCGATTATCTCTAAAATGTCTAAGTTTGCTGTCCTAAAGTAATTCCTCCACTAATCCAATGACCCTGATTTCTTCGCCATCATTGAATTCCCAAGTATTCTAGATCCAAAAAACCACATTTTAGCAAATACCCAAAAATCAAAATTCTATTTTCATGTGGTTTTTGATAGTACCCAGATACGAAACAATGAATTATTGGTGATTTTTTATACTACCTAGGAACGGAAAGAAGATAATTATGGAAATTCAATGAATACCCAGAACCCAAAAAATCAATCTTTCCTAGAATTTCAATTGTGGATTTGGATTGTTTAATCAGTTTTTTCCTACCTTTTGGATTTTGTGTATGAGACATTAGCAGCTGCTAGAGCATACTTTGAATCAATGGTCTGCTTGATGAATCTCTTCCGTTCTTTACAAAGACGTAGAGCTTCATTTTTATCAGTCTTGGAGTTAGCATAACTCATTTTCTCAAAATCCAAACACTACCCCCACCACAATTGAAAAAAAATCACTACATCAATAAGACCACCAAAAGCCATGGCACTCTAAAACAAACCCCATTACCAGAGCCTTCACAGTGAAATGAATCATTCAAAAAAATACTTAAAATCCACTTGAACAAAAGCTAGCGAAACTAAAATTATGGACAGTGAATATATTAAATCCAAAATTTCACTGCAATAGAACCACCAAGAACCCAACTTTCCACCCACTTCATGAAACTAATAAAAATGAAGCTCTGCATCTTTGTTCAGATGGGGTTTTTCGTGTTTCTAGGGCTCACGAGGAAAAGTTTCAATGGTTCATGTTTTTAATCCGTGTTATGTTCTTATTTGTATTAAAAATGTGTTTTTCTAACGTCTAAGGGTGAGGTGGGTAACGGAGAGCAAACAGATTGAAGTTCAAGTGGGCAAAGTGTTAAGTTTTGAACCACGGGTAGGCAAAGTGAAAACGAGCCATACCACAGGTGAGTTTACTGTAATTATCCCTTTATTTTTTAAGAAATGATTTTAGTTTAAATTAGATTTTAGATTTTTTTTTAATTTAATTTTTTTTCTTAGCTGGCTTTTTTTTATTAATTTAAATGCTGACATGGCATTTAAAAAATGTTAAACGTATTTTTTTACTATTATTTTATTAGCCACGTCAGCAAACAGTGAAATCCGTTTGTCACTTCAGCATTTTTCGTAACTGGGATGACAGCAAGGACCATTTTAAAAACGATTTAAAAAAATCAAGGACTAACTTAGGAGTAAAATCAGTTTAGGGACCAAATCGAGAAACAGCTCAAAATGTAAGAACCAAAAGTGTATTTATGCCTATTTAAATCTTAATACATCCTATCATACATAATAACATTTCAATAAATTTATAGTTGACTTGAATTTTGAAATAAGTATTTTTTTTTTTTTGAAACAATTTTGAAATAAGTATTAGAATTGATTGAGTATGGTTATGCCTATTTTTTAATATATAATATGATGATATGATATGTTGGGATTGGAGGGTGTAAAACTTGGGTTTTACACCACATCCTAATAGAATTTAATCATCTTATCACATATTTAAGAATAAGCACAATCACACCCAATCAACTCTAATACTCATATATAAATTCAATCAAATTGGAAGTTTATTGAGATGTTATTAGGTGTGATAAGATGTATTGAATTTTAAGTAAAACGTTGATGTGACAATCATTACTGGATTGTATAAAACATGAGTTTTACACCATATCCTTACCAAATTCGGACTCTTCTAAAAAAGGTTGAAGATCAAAGGGTTATCCTACAAAGTATACAAAGACACATAATTCATTTGGACTAACAAGTTAATTAAGGTCATTAATCTTAATTAAGCACACAATGAGAGAGAAAAAGGGACTTCAATAAACAAATTACTCTCAGAATTTCACAAGCTGTGTATCACTGATGACTCTCTTTTGCTATTGTTGATTATTGTGGTATTTCCAAGTCAATGTATGGAAAATTATTTTCCAAGGCCCTTTTTAAGCACGTGAGATTTGCGTCCTAATCAAAAAGTGTGAAAAGTCATTGTACCGTGGCCAACATTTTCTGTACTTGTTAAGCTGACAAAACACTTTGCGGTTGAAATGTGCATGAAAATAAAGAATCTTATTTTACCGAAAATAAGGATATATATATATATATATACACGAATTCATGGATTCCTCTATTTGCAGGTGGGATTTTCAATTCCAAGTTTTGGTGTGTAATAAAATCAATGTCACATGTTCTTTCTATAAATTTGTAATGGCAAAAGGGGTTATGACTTTCTGTGAAGGTTGTTTTACTTATTTTGGGGTGGCAAATAGTATATTACTATTATTTTGAGCTGGACTAAGAAAATGTGAATAATTGCAGCTCATCATTTTAGGGTTTAGGCCTATGTTTAAATGCAATACACCTACATTTTGTTTGGCAACAGCTAATTAAGTTGAATTTGGTTTGGAGGCCTATCATTAAGTGCACGCTTTGTAGCCTGGTAGATTAGCAAGCACATAATTAATGGGGGCATTTGATGCTAACCAAGGTCAACTAACATGATTTATTCATGTAGAAGATGCTAATCAAGAATTAAAAGCATCACATTGCAATACATTGAGATTGTGGGGAACTATTAGAGATATATAAAGCTCTTCTTTTAAGAAAGAATTTCAACCAATAGTATCTGTTCTTGATAATTGCTTTTTATTATCAAATTAAGACATCATTTGGTTTTTTGTGTAAGCAAAAATAGAATCTCAAATCTCTTATTCGACGACAATAAACTTTACCAATTTTACATTAAGAATATGAGTCACGTCTTACAAGTCCTTAGTTTTGCCTTCATCATAGTTAAAAGATAGAAGGGGTTGTAAATAATTACCATTTTCAAACAATTATCAAAAGCGAAAAAGAAAAAAGAAAAAAGAGAAAGGAATAAACCACACTTCTCATTAAGGAGTACTGTTAAAATGATAGAGAGTGAGCCCAAGTCTCCCTATAAAAAGAATGAGACAATTGCAGTGAATGGAACCAAAAAAACTCTAAGCGCTAATTAATTAATTATAATGTTGATTATAACTATCAATAGATTCTAAGGTTGCATTTAAAGATTACATAGGAAATGAATTAGACCACCCAACTTTTTGTAACATTTGAAGGTCAATTCTTCTTCTTAAAAAGGAAAAAACCAATGGAGGGATCATTGGGTCCATGAAGATTAACAACCCATCCCCATGCCCCTTATACTTCATCCCACATAAAAAAATTCGTCTAACCTGTGACAATTTAAATAGGCATTAAATTAATAACCTCACATTTTTAATAGTCATATGAATTAAGGGCAAATTACAACTTACACACATGTGATTTAGCCAAAATTTAATTTGTCTATCTGTAATTTGAAATTTGACACTTTATCCACTTGAGGTTTGACCAAAATTTAAGTTGCTTACCTGTGATTTGAAATCTCATAATGCAAATGTTCCATTGGATTCTTTTTGATATTGTATTTTTCTATTTTTGTGTTTTTTGAGGAGAGAAACATAAAAATTGAGCAAAATTACATATTTAACCCTATTTTTAATTGGTGTGAGTGTGAGTTACGGAACTCTAACTGAGCTAATCTCATGTTGGTAAAGTGTCAAATTTCAAATTACAGGTAGACAACTTAAATTTTGGCCAAACCATAAGTGAGTAAGTTGTAATTTGCCCATGAATTAATTAAGTTATTTAATGAGTCATATAGCAATTAAAATATATGTGTATGATTTTAAAATTGTAATGGATTTCTAATCTTATTATGATTTTTTTTTTTCAATTTTCTATTCGTTCTTTTTTTAAATCAATATCTATAAAATTTTGCATGAATATTTTTAAAATAATTATAGAATAGATTCCGCAATAATGATTTATATATATGTATATGTATATGTATATGTGTGTGTATATATATATATATATATGTATATATGTACGGACTGGATTTGGATCCTTGGCCCAAGAGGCAATTGGATTCAAGCCCAAAAGTCCAAAACAATAAATTTGTAGAAAGTGGGACGAAAAACTAGACTCTAATAAATGAAACTACAGTTAGGCTTGGATTATCAGTTAATCAAATAAAACAAAAATATGTTTGAGTAATAAAATTGGTCCTCGGCATAATTCGAGGAGCTCTGTTCTTATATATATATTGGATGATAATGGTTACATAAGTAGTTTTTTTTTTTGTTCTCTCCCCCTTTCTCTTCTTCTTTTTCTCATTTATATACTCCATTTCCTTTTCATCTTTACCATCCACGTGTGGGTCAGATTTACTGGTGTCAATCTTTATCCCATCAACCACTCCCCAAAGTTTTTAGATAACAGCTATAAGGCTGAAAAACACTGTTCAGACATCACTTCCTCATTAATGTATCCAGAGTATTGGTTGTCGGGTATTTAATGCGAATGTAGCATCTTTTTCTGGAGATATTTCATGGCCATTCTCCTTTCCGTTTATCTCTAGTACTTATCTTCATCCACGGAATGGTCTAGAAGACTGCTCTTGTCGGTAAATCACATCTGCGGACCTCGGCGTTGGGTGGCCAAGAAGGTTCTCATCCTCGGCAAAGCCTCCTGGACTATAATGACCAACATTTTCCTCTTTATCTATGATCATGGGCCCCTCCCTAAGGTACTTTCATCCTCGGATGATTTCTTATCCTCGGCTTGGGCCTCAAGCCCACCATATATGTGCGCGTGTATTTTTGGGCATTTTACCCCTACAATATAGATTAAAACTTGTGGTGTAAAATTGAACGAGTATTTATATATATATATATATATGGGGTTGAATTCAAGTTACACTTAGTGTAACTCTAAACAATGTTACACCATCCAATATTTTTTAATTAAATGTGACTATTGACAAATCTACCATTAGATTACATTATCTTTATATATTCTCCATACTTATAAAATTTCAAGTAGATCAAAAATTAATTACCATGTCATCAATCAATTGTTAAAATTCAAAATTTTTTAGTTTAAAATAATGAATAAAAGACGGGTATATGGATTAAATAGTAAATAGCATTCGATTGATATAAAAATTGGCATGCATGTTAATAATATATAGAATATGTAATTCAATTGTTAGATTTTTAAAATATTAAAAATTTATCAATTAAGCTATTGGGAACTTATTAAAAATTTAAATTTTGGAAACAATATTTTCTGTTCACGAAATCGGTATATTTTGGAATGTTGTTAGTCCAGAGACTCCAAACACGTCAACACCGGGCCAATTAACGGTGGGCCTTCTTCCTCTTTCGAATAATATTTTTTTTTTCTGAGGATAGTCAATTATCTCTAACCTTTGCAATAAATTGACCGCTTGTACATCCATCACAATCATAACAATGATTAACTGAAACTAAATCATACGTTAATCAAACACGCCTCCTTTATATACTTTATAATCGATCCAAGGACCAACGAAAAAACAAAACACTTTTGTGTATGTTGAATTTCACTAGCAGAGATGATATCATGCATTGCATCAAACATATAGAAAAGATACAATTTAAATCAGTGAATTGAGTTCTTCAATTAAATACAAATGCATAGCTGACCCATTTTCCTCTCCTTTGTGTGTGCTTGTTTCTTAAAAAATTACTAAAACATAAATATTTTTTTTCAAAAATTAAATTTAATAGGAGAACTTAATATAATTAATTCATTACACATAATGCACTTTATCTAAGTTTTAATTATATAGAAAAGTTGAATTTGGTGTCGAGTAAGAATAAACTCATTTCATGATTTAAATTAAACATTAATCTAAATATGTATCGAGTGTCATGTCAATACACTATTAGAAGCAAAAGATAAAATATAAACAAGAAATGAATTTTGTTTTGGCTTTTGTTAATAGGTCCCCATAGACATTCACATTCTCCGAGAAAACATTTATCGCATTTGGATCACACCTCTATTAGAAAGAAGTGAGAAGAGTAAATTTTATTAAAATATAGATTTATTGACAGAAACTTGCTCCGCTGTCAATAAAAATTAGCTCGATCGTAATAGGGCATTCGATATTCGTTAGTCGAACCCCTTTTTTTATAAATTAAAACTGTATAGGATGTGATTTAAGTGAGCGTCTTCTATTTGATTATAATAACACCCTATCCTCTTCACCCTATCCTCTTTGCCCGAAATTCTAAATATAGTTGTGTACCCAGTCTCATCTTATTTTTTTATATCATTCCCCCTATTCCAATGCAAGATGTATATATTCACTCTTTCACATTGTAGGCTGTGGGTAATAAGATAGTGAGAAAGCGGATATAATTGACTAGTGAGTGTAGATTGATCGAACGGTGGAGAGAGAGAGGAGGAGGTGCACGTGAGAGGGAGGAAAACAAAGCAAAACACAGAGCGAAGAGAGAGAAAGTGGCTGGACCTGGACACTGGACCCTCCGAGAAAAACTCACTGGAAGTGACTTTTGTTTGCTACTCCCGAGGTCTCTGTCTCTCAATAGTGAGTGGTAGTGGACACACAAAACACCCAACACTGTGCGCACCAACCTCCACTGTCTAAGGAGATCACACACACACACACACACACACACACACAACACTTCCAGCTTCAAACTCTAATAAGCCCCCTTTTTTTTATTATTTTCAGCTCCTCTCTTTTTTTTTTTTTTTGAAAGTTACTTCTCAAAACACAAAAAGCAACTGAATTTTAAATAATAATAAAAACATTTTAGCTTTTGCTTTGGAGATTTTGAAGTTAGTTACTTAGTTAAGTTAAGTTGAGTGTTTACATATAAATGTGAAAAGACTTTTCAGAATGGATCCGCCGGCGATGATGAACGAAGGGTCGTCGTATAACTTGGCGGAGATCTGGCAGCTTCCGCCGATGAATGGCGGCGGCGGAATGGTGATGGGGCTGAGTAGGCCTCAGTTCGGCGATGTAAACGGTGCGACGAATCGGGAAGTTTCGGGTAACGATCCGATGAGTTTGGACCAGCGAGGTGTTCATGGCGGCAATGGCGGTGGGTCGAGGAAGCGGCGTGATTTGGAGGACGATTCTTCCAACTCCAATGGCGCGGTATTTGCTTCAAATTTCATGAAATTTTTTCTTTGATTCAATGATATTGATTATTGATCTCAAAACGTTCCTAGTCACTAATTTAGTAGTCAGTCAATCTTAGTGGACCCAAAAATGTTGGGACTAAAGCTTGGTTTTTGTCCTTATTGTTTGTTATAAGGAATGGTAGAGATTAAAACACTTGAAAGTAGATAGTTATGTCTGAAATACCATGAAATTTGTTTTTATTCAGTAATGAAATTGAAATGTTGAGTTTGGTGAAGATGGGTTTTTAATTTTTTTTTTTTTGTGGGTGCTAAATTTTTGGGGCAGAATGATTGTGAGGGAAAGCGGCTGAAAACGCCGGGAAGTGGAGATGAGAATCTTGATTCAAAAGCTGAGGCAGAACCCAGTTCAGGCAAGCATGTGGAACAGAATACTCAGACCCCGCCGGAGCCGCCTAAGCAAGACTACATCCACGTACGAGCAAGAAGGGGTCAAGCTACTGATAGCCACAGTTTAGCAGAAAGAGTAATTTCACTGAAATCCTCTTTAATTTTACTGTTTGTAAAATTTGTGATTTTAATTGTTCTTTGAAGTGAGTGTAATGGTCAAGACATTGATATAAGGCGAGTTAAGATCCAGATACATGACACAATCTGTTATTTACAAATATGTATATGTTACAATCATGTTAGAGTTAGTTGGGGCAATTGATGTAGTTAACAGTTGATTGCATATAAAGCTATTAAACGAGTTTTGCTGATTAGACCCATTTGGTGGACAGGCTAGACGAGAAAAGATAAGTGAGAGGATGAAAATTCTCCAGGATCTGGTCCCGGGTTGTAATAAGGTATGGTATTGGTATTACTTGAAATTTAATCGTTCTCTAATTTGCCAATCAGGTTCTAGTTCATTAGAATAGATGTACTGTACAGTGTCCAGTGAAAAAGTTTTTGTAAAGTTTAAGTTCCATTTCATCTTAAGCTATTTATTTGTATGGCCAAAAATATGATAACCTAATCAGTGACCCAGTCGACTTGTTACCGTATATTCTGTATCAGTTGTTTTGGCTTTTGATATTTATGTTCAGTTTCCTTTTAATATGGTAATTTTCCAGAAAGACTGTTCACTGAATAGGCTTTTAAATTCAGGTTATTGGCAAAGCACTGGTCCTTGATGAGATAATAAATTACATCCAATCACTACAGCATCAGGTTGAGGTAAGAGTCCTTTGATTGATTTAAATTGTTGCACTTATTACTGTTATTTCTTTCGCTTACTAAATCTGAAGTTGAGCCTTATAAAAGTTTACTGGATTTTACAGTTCTTGTCAATGAAGCTAGAAGCAGTTAATACAAGAATGACCCCTGGACTTGAAGTGTTTCCTTCTAAAGATGTAAGTCCTAATTATATGTAAAGATATTGGAGTTTATTTTAATCCTCTATATAATGTATTTCTCTTGGAATGAGAGTATAGGTATAACATTTTCGATTTCTTACTTGCAAATTGTCTTTTATGTTGCTTTTGATGTATCAGATTATGCACTAGAGCTTGTTTTCTTTTCTTTAACCCTTTGAATTACAACTCACTTTCTCTAAAAGAATAAATCCATGTACTCTAGCTGAACCATGCACCATATGTCTCTGCTTTAAATGGTCATGTCACTTTTTTTGATTTTGCAAATTCCTGATGGAACTTTTGGTCAGTTTCATTAGAATGGAATTTTTCTAAATATAATTTAGGAATGGGTTGGTTGAGCATTATTTATTTGTTTAATTCACTATTAGTTTCTTTATTGATAATAGTTTTTCCTCTTTTTCCAAGAACCGTGACTCTTATAACAAAATAATTTGGTGTTTCAGTTTGGTCAACAGACATTTGATACTTCTGGCATGGCATTTGGTTCACAAGCCCCAAGGGAGTACACCCGCAGTTCATCACCAGAGTGGTTGCACATGCAGGTTGGTGGTGGTTTTGAAAGAACAACGTAGTCTATGAAGTCCTCATTCAGACCAAAAGAAAAGGGAAACCAAAAACAAACAAAAGTCCTTGTTGATTGGTAATAAAAGCATTAAGAGGCAATGCTTACTCCTTCAGTAGTTGTCAAAGAATATAACCCATATACCACAATATGTTAAATCAAAAAGAGACACATAAGGCATGGAGCTCTGGTTGCTATCTGTAAGACTGCTTTAAGTTATCATCTGAACAAACTCCGTTTGTTTGTGTGTTGGAATATCAATTCTTTTCCTTCATATATCTTTTAGCAGGCTTCACCATTGTCTCTGTACTAATACCCAAACATAACCTCTTAGAATGAGTATTGTTCTTGTGAAAGAATGTTGCTTGTTCAGAATTTCTAATGCTTACATTGTGTAAACCTTGTTATAAGATGCTGTTTGCTAAGAAGCTGTATCCTTTAATAAATTAAGCAAGTCTAATGCTATGCATTTTGGAGGTCCCAACCGAGTTCTTAAAATAGGATTTTTCTTTCATGTTAAAAGGTTTGGCATGAGTTTTTGCTGAAGTTTTTCTTTTTGGTTTTCTCGAAAATAAAGATCATATTATGCAGTACAAGCACATCGAATAATAGGAATATTATTGATATTAGGAATCTGCTTTTATGCAGAATCTATCTTATGAAACCTAATGTCTTTAACGTCCTATTGTGTTTGTGGAATCAACTTTAGGTAAAATGACCTTTTAAACTGCTAGACTTTTATTTTTTCTCAATCATCATGCTGAAAGCGAATATGAAACTAATTCTCTGTAGAAAAAAAAATATAACCCTGGAGTTCGCTAATTTATTGTTAAGAAATGATAGTTGTGGAGGGAGAATTAATTTGGTGTAACAAGCAAGGCACTAGTAGCTAGGAGCAACATGTGAACTGATGAACTTTTCTTTGAAATTACTCCACAATCAAAATGTGCTGGTTGACTGAATTCTGCACTTGACACCCCACAGTATACCATACACAAAATGGCCCCCAAGTATAGAGTATAGACCATGAAAAGGGAAGTCTTCCCAAGGGTTTGGTGTAACAAGAATAGAAGCCGAAAATGACCCTTTTAACAGACACATCTCCATGTTGTTGGATACTTGGATATATAACAAGATTTTCAGTTTGATTTTTAAATGATCAATTCATGAATCATATTGCAACTCCTCCCCCACACACGCACACACACACCTCTCTGTTTTCTTTTGCTTTCCCCCACAGTTGAATTGTTGAAAATGAGCTCAAGCAAAATGTGACACTAACAGTAGTTTCTGCAATTGCCTAGTGTGTCCTTGTCTCCTTGGCCAATTCATTAGCACCATACGAATCACATCAACCAAAATTGGTTAATTGGGTGAAGTTGAGCATGAACTCAGTGAACACAATTCTTTTACAAATTCGCAATGTCATGCATTTGAAGTGGACCAGCCACAAACTTAGTTTAAAATCTATTTGCAAGAGGGTAAATGAACCATTGTACTAACAAATAAACTAGTACGCAGTTTGAATCGCTTCCTACTCAATTTTACATTTCCTTTCACATATACGCAAGAACTGGAGGCAACAATGAAAAGGTTGAATATTTTGTAGTAGTCATGTAGCATTTTGTGGAGAGAGAGCTTTCAAAGCCATTCTGTGAGGTAATTCAGAAAAAAGAGTGCTTTCCACCAATAGTGAAAATTATGTTACTGACTATGCTGTAGCAAAAGAACTTCCACCCTTGTTAAAATTATTGCCACTTGATTGGAAATAAGAAATGGTGGCCCAAATCACACGTAGAAACAGGATCACCACAAACACAGTGCCTCCAAGAGTGCAGACCACCTGCAATCAATAACTTGTCAGTTGTCTGCTCTTTTCATCTATCACAACATGTCCATTCATCAGTCGATTCAGAATGCTGAAAACAGCTGGGTTAAGAATAAGTCTACCCGGGAAATTATCCAATTGCTTTTGAATTATGGAAAACATGTTTTAAAGTAAAAAAAAAAATATATATATATATATATATATAATAGAAAATTGTTGTATATAGAGGTATATACATGGATATGTTATAATAATGATATTTGAGTTTGGAGAATATTGTTTCATAAAATTGATAAAGTGAAAATTCAAGTTCTGAAATTTTCTAAATGAAAGTTCAAGTTCTGAAATTTTTTAAGTGAAAATTTGAAATTCAGTATTTTCGATCGGTTGAAATTTTTGCTCGATCGGTTGAAATGATGAGGAAATCTATCTTGAAGTCTCTGTCTATTTCAATCGATGCTCGATTCATGTTCTATCAATCGAAAAGAGCATTCAATCGATTGAAAGGAACTCTCGATCGATCGAGACTCATAAAACTGTATTTTCTACAGAATTTTCAGTAACTGTTTTGAATGTTTGAAAATGTTTCAAGCATTGTAAATGGTTTAATGAAATATTTTAACTCTACATACGTGTTTTTTGGTTAAATATAACCCTATGAGTATAAAGAGAAGTTTATGTTCACTTAAAAAAAGTCTATCACCCTAAAATAGTAAGTTACAAAGAAACATATATAAGAAATCTTGTGGTTATTTTTCAGAATTGCTATTCGTAGAACCCAACAACTTGGTTGTATTATGGAGACAAGTTTGCGATAACTCTTTAACAACAATAGTGTAGAGGCAAATATTGTCTAAGAAAAATGATATTATACCTCCAAGTTATCTATTTTTTATTTGTCTTTTGTATAGACATTGTTCTTCCATCATTAATTTGTGTAATGACTCCTACAAAAATAATGTTAGGTAAGGAAAGGAAAGGAGCATATTTAAGAGCTTGTTCCATCATCAAAAGATTTCAACATATCCAACAATTGTGACAATGTTGTAACCTACAATGACTGATTTCATATCCATACGTGAAAGTATTTTGCTGAACGCATAAAACAGTTAATGGGATTTAACTATTCAAATCTAGTTATGGAAAAGGTATACCTCAAGAAGTGCTTTAACAATTGAAAGTGAAGCCAAAAGTAGAACGCCATCAACTGCAAAAGACACCTGATTTCCGATGCAAGATTAGAATATAAAATTAGCATTGTTTTTTAAGATTACTCCAGCAGCAATCTTTAAACAATCTTTCACATGCAGGCTGTTAGTGAAGGATATAGATTCTACACTGGAGGAAAGTTAGCTAATAAATGGGGATACAATGGGAGTTTGTTGTGTGTCTTTTGCAGGAGTCAAATGCAAGCTCATGATTATCTGCACTTGAGTGTTCATTTACTCTTTAAGAATTAATTGGCAGCAAGTGATGAAGTGGTTGCTAAAGGAGCGTATAGCTGGATACATGTCTTGCAATAGGGTATTCACAAGCTGAAAGGTGAAAGCCTCAAAGTAACCCTCAGCAAACTGGCATGGGATGTACTGTTTACCATTCATGGATACAAATTACAAAGAAGTGCTTGAGTGCATATAATGGTAAAGTCCTTACGAAGGAGTTCTACAATTAATTAGAGATGATTATAGACTTAGACTGGGGTCTTATAGAAGTATTAAGAACTATCCAAAATAGAGGTTTATGTGGTAGATGGAAGATTTCATTCTGTTTCTTAAGGTGTTAGTATTACCATGCTGCTTTTAGTTTGGGGGTGCAGTTCTGGTTGTTTATCCTTTTTTGTTTCAGTTAAGTCTCCTAAATTTTGGCCCAACTCAAGAACTTTTGGTTCCAGTATTCATGTCAAACAGTCCGACAAGAAGTGCCTATGTCAACAAATTGAGTTTTAATAAACCCAAGCCATATGCATCCACAACAACTCACAAGTGAATGTAGTCAATAAACCAGAGACTTAACCTCATATGCTCACATAATGCATGTCACAGTTGAACAATACCCTATATGTGTTCATTTGTTCACCCTGCACTTAACATTCCTCTATTTGCATGCATTAATTTATGCATAAATCCTACCTCGTGAACAGGGCGTTAAAAATTACCAGCAGCTTCCCCAAAAAAAAAAAAAATGCTAGTGAAATTTTGAAATCACATCTTTCAATAGGTATTAGACTACCCAATATAACCAGCCATGTTAATTGGACCTTTTGTTTTGTAAAAATGGATTGAATGTAACTAAGTTAATATGCCTTGACTTGAGTACCCATCAGTGATTCAGTATGTCGTTGGGGTCATATGATCAGTAGTTGACTTGGTACATACAACTTGTTTCTATTGGACTTGTGCCCCTTCTAATTAATTATTGTAAGGTTTGAACTTTTTAACTCTGATATATCCATGATAGGTGGATGTTCATAAGGTTAGGTCAACCCTATTTATCTCTCTTGAGGGTGACCTGATAAACTGTGTGCCGAGTACGCTATACTGCGTTTAATTTATTCATGTTTGTTCATAGTGTCTAGAGGTACGTGACTAAACCGTTCCCCTTAATTCTTAAAAATTCTATTAAGACATAAGAGCAATAAAAAATGATAAAATATGTAACTTTGAAAATACATACTTAAAAAGTACAACGAACACTAAACAAAGCTCAAAGGCAATGAACTTTTGATCAATTGACACTTCCTAGTATTTTCAACGGAGAAGTCTAGATTTAAATAGAGAACAATTACCAGCTGAGCCGGTATTTGGGCCGGCAAAACAGAGCGAGAGGCCTTCTTGGCACGCTTGGAAACCTTCCTTAACGTGCTTTGCAAGAACCTTATTAACAAATCAACACTGCTTTCTGTATCTTCCTCATCACTTTCATCATCCTCTACCAACCCATGATCACCCTCGAAGAAGAAATCTCCATCAATTTCCTCAGCTTCCACTTCACTAGCTGCACTGCTGTTCAGCTGAAAAACACACACTGAGTCAAACTCCTAGTTCCTAATAACTGAGTTATAGTGTCTATGTGTGCATGTTAAAGAGAGAGGGATAGGGAGACCTTGCTGTGACAAATATTGCTGATTATGTTGGGCTTCAAACTAGGGGTTTGGATGTGGTGTGGTAATGGGAAATGTGCACACGGTGAGAGCGATGAGTGGAGGGGTGTGACGTTGAGGTTGATCAACGAGGATAATGTTGCTGTTCCTGCCATTAGCTTTAGGATTTGCAAGTGGCATTGCCATTTTTCAGTATGTGTTCTTGGGCTGGGTTTTTAGCCCAACTACTTACAAAAGAAGAAAGGGTTAAGGGAGACAGTGATGAAGCCCAACCCAGTAAAAAACTAATTCAGCCCTTTGAGCTGTGATGAGGCTCAACATGAAGTCCATAACAAGCCTCTCTCTCTCTCTCTCTCTCTCCTTAGGATTTAGGAAAGAAAGAAAGAAAAATAATTTAGAAAGTACAGTTTAGCAGTCAATTTGGTCTATATTATTTTTAACTTGTAGTCAATTTTAATTAATGAGTTAACGCCTTAATGGTATGAACTAAATTGAGTGCATGTTGAATGTAACACAAACTAAATTTACTGTTATAAAAATGTAGAGATCAAACTGACAGCAATCCCAAAATGCAAGGACTAAAACAATACTTTTTTTTTTTAATTGTATGACATTATTTTAAGAAAAGTGCTAGGTCTGCAACATTTTTATAATATTTTTACAACAAATAAAAAATGATAAAGTGAGTTACAATTAGCTCAACAGTAAAGTTTCTTATAGTTGAATAAGAGATCTAGGGTTCAATTCCCACATACACCAAAATCGATTGATGTCTTGGTTTAATAATAAAGAGCTATTATCAGGAGTGGTTGCTATAGGTTGAAACTTTTTCAAAAAAAAATCATAAATGATAAATTATTACTAGTTCTAATTTGAACCTATTACTTAAATTAATTTTTTTTTTTTTTGAGAAACGACCTAATTACTTTTCAACTCACTAATAACAATTAGTAACAATCTATCACTTAAAATTTGTTATGAAAATATTGTGCACGTCACATTTCTAACATTTCTCATATTTTAATCATTCCCTAAGTATTTCCACATGTGACCCATTTAAGATCAGTACAACACTGTCTTAATCATGTCTCCCAAAATATTTATAAGCCAAATTGTTTGGAATTGACTTCAGGTGGCCTTTTTTAGAACTTCATTATTGGCTTAGAGCTCATATATAATAAATGGTACTTAGGGTCTGTTTAGATACTGTTTATTTTGTTGAAACTGAAAATTTATTACTAAAAATAATGTAGATAAAAGTAAAAGTTAGTTGAAATAGTATAGCGGGGCTCATAAATAATACCAAAAAGTGCAATGAGCTCATAAATAGTAAGAAAAATAAGTTAAATAGTAAAATAATTTTAATTTTTTATTTGTATTGAAACACATACTTGATTTCAAATGGAACATCATAAATTGACAGATATGACACAACCTTGTTTTTATTTTGGCAACAAAGCAAATCAATGGCATAAACGGTTTACAAATTAGCAAATCAATAAGCCAAAAAAATTGCTAGCCTACGATGTTTCCTTGGCATTGTGTCTGCTGGTATTTGAGCAAAATTCACAATGAAAATTGAATTTCCAATCCTATCCAACCCTCCTAGAAGGTTGGAGACAAATATCTAACGTGCGCGTGTACATCGTGAACTGCACCCAAACGCACTTTGCCAAGTCCATCACGTCGTCTATTGGAGTGTAGAACAATTTTCGGAACCACTTTCCCACGTGCCAATGCGCACGTTAGCAACAGAAATTTTCTGCAAAGCGAAGGGTCCCAAGCATAATAACGACGCCGTTGAAAGAAATAAAGTATAAAACTTCTCTCCGAAGCTTCTTCTCCTCTCTGCTACTGTGCTACCGACCTAATATACACCGCGCGTAACGCATCGCGTCCGTTTCACGTCTAAAACATTATTACAGCCAGCCGCCCAATCGATTGAATTTTTTCAACTAATTGTTAATTGAGAATACAAAAATTATTAATTTTATTACTTTATCTCTATATCTCTATATATTAATAGAATTTAGAAGGTTAGGTTTTTTTTTTTTAAATACTCCTAATTTAATGAACTTATCCTTATTTCCAAAACATAAAAATGAAGTTAAAATCATAAATTGATAACAAATTTTATTTAAAAAAAAAAAAAAAACCTACCCACGTTTATAAACTACCTCATGTTCTATAAAACTTCACACTACCTCATGTACACAACCAAAACTACCCCCATGTTCCTATTAAAAAAACTACCCCATGTTCTCAAAAAAAAAAAAAAAAAACTACAAAAAAAGAGCCTCATTGCATGCACAAAATGTGCGTGATGAGGCTAGTTATTATTAACGACTTGTACTTGCTATAATTCCACTTAATATTTTCAATAGACACAAATTTTAATAAATCCACACTTGGATTACAATTTTTTTCTTATATTATTTATCTTTACAAATTTTCAGAAGATCAAAGATCACTAGTTATGTCTTTAATCAAATGTTTATATTTCAAAATTTTGTGATCTAAAATTATACATAAAAAATAAGTGTATGAATCAAATAGTAAATAACATCTAATTAACATGAAATTTGATACGTGTGTTAAAAACACTAGTCTCTGAGCACATGCATGATAAATGTTATTTAGAGCATTTATTATAATTTGGATTACTACATTCTCTCAATCACAAAAAAAAAAAAACTAGGGTGTGATGATTATCATATGTGGAGAAATAATTATTTCATCACACCCTAGATTTTTTGTGATTGGAAAATGTAATGTGGGGTCTAATTTGGCAGCCCAAGCCCAAGAAGGATGGGTTACGAGCCCGATGACCCAAGACAATGAATTTGTAGAGAGTGGGCGAAAGAGCTGGGCTGGATGTGAATTAAACAGTGATTGATTATAATGTTTAAGGATTCATTGACACAAGATCATGCTCATCTTCCTTGACAAATGTCTGTCCGAAGAGGTATGTTATTGAATGAAAGATGATTACAACTCTTGGAGCTACAGTAAAATTATCTAATTCTTCTTTCCACCTTTTTTCCGATCCCTCTTATCAAAGACCTCTTCTGCTTATATAGCACCCTTTCCCATTATCTTCATCGTCCACTTGTTTTTCATCTAAGCATCCACTTGAGTGCATGTCCCATCAGGTATTCTCTTTATCTCTCCGTGAGTGGTAGTAGCTGAGATTACACTGTTCAGGGTCTTCTCCACATTAATGCGGTCAGAAAAGCAGCTGCAGTGCATTTAATGTGATGGTAGCAGCTTTTCCTTGAGATATTTCTTCGTCCTTATCATACCCAGGTATGCCCAGAGCTTATCTTTGTCGTTGGGATTGTCANGACGGGGCCCCAGCCCAATAGGTATGTCTGGGCTTTTACCCCCCACAGTAATAATCCGAAATTGTAATAATGTTTTAAATCAACTCTTACCCAAAAAATAGAAGAGCCTCACGTGCGTGCTCAGAGGCTAGTTTTTTTAAAAAAACTTATTGTCATCATTTTCCATTCATCCCAATTCGAGGTTTATGCATTTGTCCAATAATATGGTTTTTTTTTTTTTTGTTGATTTAAGGTAAATATTTGGGCAATTAACTTAGACGTGGTAAAGTTAGGGTAGTAAAATTAGGGTAATTAACTTAATTTCTATCTTTTTCTTAATATTTAAAAGTAATATTATTCTCTTATATTTTGATTTTATATTGTTATAATATTCTAAAAAAGTTGTGAATTTTTGTGACACAGTTTGATTTCAAATCCTAATCTTTTATCTGTGTAGTTGAAAAATATCATCTTCTCTACGCGCAAATAATAGATCAACAACCATAGCTAAACTATAGGTGCAACCAAATATATATATATATATATGCCTTGAATTTCATAGCAAAATCAAATAATCGATTAAACTTCCAAATTCCAAATGGAGTAATAGTAACTCTAAGAACTAAACCAAATGCTCATAGTAGTACAAATTTAAATTGAAAAATTAATATAAATTTTAAAAACTAAGAACTATCTACTATGACTATAGCAAATCACTGACTCCCTTCCATCTCTCTCACCGCTATTAACGCTAACAGTTATGTCATTGATGATCAGCTACAACACTGCCCAGGTTCAACATCTTTGGAGACAACGTTGGCTTCGTTTTAAAAATGGGTCTCTCACCTGAGAAATAATAAGAAAAATTTTAGACGTTTGCAAACCAAATATTTTTTACAAACACCTAGAGCACGTATTTAACCACAAAAGCAACGGACATAACCCACCACATTCCCCAAATTATGAAATGCAAAATATAAAAGGAAAAAAATGAAGAACAATCAAACATGAAGAAGAAAAAGAATAGGATGAAGAGAGAGAACCACTTAAAATAATTAGGGAATGCCTTTTATCATCTATAATATACAATATCAACTAATTAGTCAATAATTTCAAACCGATAACCACAAAAAAAAAAAAAAGAGAGATAAAAATATATATCATTTCCATACTTTGAAAAAGAATTCACACCAAAGTGAAACAATTAGAGAAAATATTTTTAAAAAAGAACCATTACCGCAAAATTAAAAGCAAATAGATATTAAAGAGACTGAAAAAAAAAAAAATAAGAAGAGGTTGTTCAGTGGGAGGATATTACCAATTACCAAAGTCAAGTAGATGAGCGGATTCATAATGGCTCTAGATCTAGACTCTAGAGTGGCAATAGAAAAGAAGAATGGCCAAGATATGCTTCCTCTCCCCACTAGCCAAATCTCTTTTTGGCAGCCTCTTCTTCTCTCCACCTAAAAACAAAATATATATAGATACAGGATAAAAAGAGATGAGAAGAAAGTGCATTTGTTTATATAAAATTTGTTAGAGAAGAAAGTCCAGTTATTTTGCGATATAGCTGCATAATAACTGATCAATAGTGGCTAGCGGAGAAAGTGTGAACTGCGAAGAAACTGATGAAAAATGTATTTTACAATGAATTTGGTTTACAATTTGTTGTAAAAGGGGAAAAAATTTTGAGTTTAGTAATTGTATAAGTGGAAAATGAGGTTGGGAAATTAAAAGCAATTTTTTAGGAGTGAAACATGGTAAATCTAATCGGTCAAAAAAAGGGAGAAAATGATTTTGTTAATTTAAAAAGTTGAAAATGTTCAATCAAAAAAAAAAAAAAAAAGTGGAAAGTTATCCCCAAAAAAAAGTGGAAAACTAACATGAGAGAGAAATGGAGAAGTGAGAGAAAAACTGTTTTTTATTTTATTTTAATTTAGCTAAAAATTAGGAATTTTTAAATTACTAATTTTACACGTCTAACCCTATAATTTAAGCCTTAGAAACAGATGAATTTGAAGGTATTTTAGGCATAAAAATTGAGAAATCTCAATAGGGGAAGCCCTTAAATAGTAGTATAGATAGATAAAGAACATGCAATCCAAGGTTATGTTTGGTAACCATTTTTGTTTTCTATTTTCAAAATTTGTTTTTGGAAATATAAAGAAAAAAAAATTTCTTGTATTTTTGAAATCAAAAACATGTTTGGTTAGTCGAAATTAAAAAGATAGTTTTTTGAAAAAAAAAAATATATATATATATATATATGTATATATTAAAATATATTGTTATTACGATTTGAACTTTAATGTTAACTCATTAAATGAGACAGATTCATTAAATTAAATGTATGTTTTCATTGACTTTTGAAAATTAGAAACTAAAAATAGCATTTTACATGTTTTTAGTTTCCTTCTCAAATTGAGTTTTGAAAATAGTTTTTGTTTTTTGTCATTTTGAATTGCCAAACAAGTTTTTTAGTTCAAAAATAGAAAATTGTTTTGAAAACAGAAAATAAGGGGAAAAACAATTACCAAACGTACCCTTAGATTTTCAAAATATGTAATTATGCATTTTTTTTAAGTGAAAATTGTAGCCTTATACTACAACTAAACTTGATTTTTTAACCCATTTGGTATATATATATATATATATATATATATATATATATATCTATATATGTATGTATGGAACCTCGTGTGGTATTTACAATTACTTTATTAGATTATTTATTTATTTATTATTATTATTATAGAGTTCCAACCCTAATATATATATATATATATAAAAGGCCAATCAGGCAATAAAATGAAGAAAGTTGAGTAGTAGAAAGGTCAATTACGTTATTATAAAAAATAAATAAGAGTCAATTTGATAAATTACTTTTGATAAAGACCCATGTTAAAAGGACCTCTTTGCTTTCAACCCTAATAAAACACAAATTTGTGGGTTCCAGTTAGCTCAACTTGTAAAGTCTCTGATGATTGTATAAGAGATCTGGGGTTCAATCATCGCCTACACCAAAAACTGATTGGTGTTTTGGTTTGATGATAAAGAGTTATTATTAGGAGCATACGCCATAGGTTGAAACTCTCTTAAAAAAAACACACACACACACACACACACACACACAAATTTAATTTATTTAAAAACTTACACATAAATTTATAAGGTGTACATAATATCTCTAAAATGTCACTAATTTTATAGAGTCCATAAAATCACTTAACTTATAATAATTTATTTGTATTTGTGGGGGCCAGATAGCCAATAGGTACTGTTAAAACTGTATATATTGGGCCTATGGCCCAGTTCGAGAATATTTACTTGTCTGAGGATGGTCAAATAATGTTATTATGGGAATGGTGGAAGAGGAAGAGATAAGGATTGTACATAATAGTCCAAAAGATGTCTGAGGAGAAAAGTCATAACGGAAATATTTATCCGAGATCAGTAGGAATGTCCTATCGTCCTGAACATCCTTCCAGGTTGCATCACGATTAGAAGTCAGATATTGGATAAGAGGAGAGTAGAAGAAGGCAACAAATATCTATAAAAGCTGCTACCTTTGCATTAAATGCGTCCCAGCTAACTTTCTGGCCGCATTAATGTGAAGGTGATACTTGAACAGTAGTAAAGCAACTTTATAGCTGCTAGTTGAAGGTTTTGGGAGGTGCTGGATGGGACAAGGAGTACCTATAATCTAACTTACACGTGTATGGTGGGGATGATGCCAAAAGTTGTAGTATATAGCATGGAAAGGTAGCCTAAAAAAAGGAGAGAGAAAAAAGAAAAAGAAATCAAAGGAACGATCCTTCTTTAACTCTTGTAACCTTGATCATCAACTGGACATTATAACAGAGCTCCTCAGATTGCGCCGAGGACCAATTTTCTTATCCTACTTGTGTTTGATTCTCTTAAATCAACAATGGTTACTGTCTTTCTTACTCACTAGAACTAGTTCATTCACCCACGCTCTATAAATTTATTGTTTAGGCTCATTGGGCTAAAACCCAATCCTATATTGGGTCTGATCTAAATTCTGTCCTTACAGTATTAATTAAAATTATTTAAGTGCATAGTCTAATGAGAAGATATAATAAATTTTACCAATGGGCTTTAATTGATTGCATTCTCATATCTACGGGCAATTGCTACGGTTAGATTTGCCCTTAGAGGTTGGGGTGTTTGATGTAATATTTGAAAGCAACAAACTACTTGTAGAGGTGAAAAACTCTTTGATTACCTGGTAATTGGTTATGGTGGATAAAGTCAGTTGCTTGTAGGAGTTTGATTAATAGTGAAGATAGTTGTACAGTATACTATGTGATGTGCAAATAATTTGAGTGAAGTTCTCCAACGTCATAATATATATATATATATATATGTATTTGAAAGCGGAAATTTTAAGTTTACTCAAATAGGGTAGAATAAGAAATGATATGTCTATAACACTCTCACAACAAATGGTAAATGATATGTTGTTATTAATGGACAAAAAAGTAATTTTAGTAGTCAGTTTAAATTTGCACCAATAATAACTTATCATTTAAGATTTGTTGTGAAAGTATAATGAAAATATTGTGGACGTAGCACTTTTTAAGGTAAAATGGGGATAGTTTATTGTCTTGTATGGTCATCTTTTTAATGAGCTTCACTTGATCTTCAGTGATCCTAGAAATTGAGAGGTCATGATAAGGTTTATGGCTGCTCATGTTAAGTAAGATTATATGAATGATATTTGGTTATAAAAAATTACATTATTGTCAAGAGCCTTATAATTCAGTTGGTATTTCTGACGAATATATCTTCAAATCATCCATCCTCCATTGTTGTAACTATCAAATTATCAAACAAATGGGAAATTTCATTCTTATTTTACAATCGTTTTAATAGATAATGTACTAAAATTTGAATTATCTTAATAAAATGGACAAAGTTTCCTTTAAAATATCCCCCAACCCATTATATCATAATTTATAAAACTATCCATATATACTACTTAAACAAGTCATATAACTTATTTAAAAGGTCATGTGATACTCCGTTTGTTTCAAAGTAAAATATCTCACACATAAAATATTTTACATGTAAAATATTTGTAGTGAAAACATTTTCAAGTGTACGGTGCTGATGATGGTGTCGATTGGTGGTCTTTTGTCTGGCTGTGCGAGATGGGTGGCTTGTAGCTATAGTAGATAAGAGAGAGACAGGTTGAGAAAAATATGTAAAACGTTTTACCCTTTTGTTTGAGTGTAAAACATTTTACATGTTCTTGCCTGAGTTTTATAGGTCACCAAATTTTTAAAACAAAACAAACATAGTAAAATGCGTAAAATATTTTCCTAAAAACACTTTATATCAAAACAAACTACTTGCATGTAGGAGCATTAGTATTAGGTGTGCCAAATGCCAAATATTTGGTGTTTGGCACACCAAACACCAAAAAACCTCTCACATCAAATGTTCAAAATGTTAAAAGATTTAGCATAGGTGAACAATATCGTTCCAAATTTGGAACAGTACGGACACAAATGCTAAAAAAAAAATTTAATTTTTTAATCTTTTATCTCTCACCCCTCATGTATTTTTTCATCTCTATCCCTTGGGTCTCAGCCTCTCATTCTCTTCCTCTCTCACTCACACCTCAGCCTCACCACGCCGATCACCTCGCCCTGACGCCCACCTGCTATGCCTCCAACTCGCCTTGTTGGCCACCTTGCCCTACTGTCCACCCGCTTCACCTCCACCTTGCCTAGTTGGTCACCTCTCCATGCCTCCACCTCGCCAAGCCACACCCACACCACCAGATCTCTCTCTATTGATCGGTGAGTTAATGGGTTTGTTGGGTGTTTTTTGTTTTGTTTTTTGGGATGGATTTTGAGAAGTGAATGTAGTGAGTTAGTGGTTGTTTGTGGTGGTGGAAAAAAAAAAAAAAAAAAAAAAAATTTTTTTGTTATTTTGGTGATTATGGTTGATTTTGATTAGGGTGAAGTGGTTGATATTATTGGTCTTGGTGGTTCAATTTGTGGTAGTGGGTTTGGATTTGGATGTTGCTATGTGGTTTTTTGCATTTGGGTTTGTTTTGAGTTGTGTTTTGGGTTGTGGAGGATGTGGTAGTTGTGTGATGGAGGCTGTTGGTTGGTGGTAGCTGGTTGTGATCGTGGTTGTTGGGTGACCGCGGTGTAGACATTAAAATTTTATGATGTATTCACAACCGTCCGTTCGATTGTTCATGATAAAATATTTGTGATTAAATTAATCTCTAATTGATGAGGTGAACGATCATTAAATGAAATCAAGCCATGTGACAACATTAAATAAGAAAGCCATATGGCAACGTCATAAGAAAATACCTATATGGAAAGTTCTTATTAAATGAAAGACCAAATTAAATTCATAACTCTCAATAAATGTTGAGAGAAAAATTCTAAATTAAATACTATTGAATTGGCTATAAATAGAGGCCTCTTATATGAGAAAAGACACATACACTTGGAGAGAAAATCCTACTGACACTGTGCCAAAATAGAGAGTCGTCTCTAAAGTTTACAAGAATTCCATTGATCATCAAGGCCTATTCCTACTTCTTCAAATCAAAGTGGGGATTCTCCTTTAATCTAGTTCGAGATCAAGCCAATGGCCTTCGCATCAAATCAAGTACATTCAACTATTTATTCAACTTGGAGACATCAAAGCATGATTCAAGATCAAGTTTTATAGCCCCTTTGGATCGTAAAGTTTCTTAGAGATTGAATTAGAGGAATTTATTGTACTCTTTCATTGTAAATATTCATACAAAGGATTGTACTCATATATACACAAATCAATAAAAATTGATTAGTTTCTACACTATTTTGTGACCGTGTGATTTATCTTTTATGAAAATTGTGTGTACACATGGCCTAAGTTGTGTTTGTTGAGTTTTTAGTTAAATATTATTTTAATGTATAGAATTGAAGAATATACAATGTAATGTAGGATGTATTGTAAGATGGTATATTAAAATAATAAAGTAGTTTTCTTGATGCATTCAAATGACATATTTTTATAGGGCAAAACTTAAGGTTATGTTTGATAACAGTTTTTGTTTTTTGTCCATTTTGAATTGTCAAACAAGTTTTTTAGTTTCAAAAATAGAAAATTGTTTTTAGAAACAGAAAATAAGGGGAAAAAACAGTTATCAAACACACCCTTAGGTTTTATATTTCCTTTTTAATATTCAGTCATATGGCTTTTTCATTATAGGATAGAAGCGTATTTTTAGTTAAGTACAACCATATGGCTGAATCATAATAGGGAACCTAAAGAACAGCAATTAAGTACTGAAGTTTTGTCCCTTTTTATAATAGGTTTGGAGAAATTTTCTACAAATAAGTTTGGAAACTCTTTTGGTACGTGTGTTTAAATAATAATTTTCAGTTTTTTTGAAAATATGTGTGGGTAAAAAAGTTCGTAAAAATACGTATAATATTGTTTAAAAACTGAAAACATGTGTGTTTAATCGCATGTTCCAAACGAGGCCGAAAATTTTAAAAAGGAAAACTCGGAAAACACGCAAAGGGACCGCGCGTAAAGCAGGAAAAAAAGCTAGCGAAAGAAAATTAAAAAAAAAAAAGAGGAAAATGGAAAAAAATGGAAGCGGAGAGAGGTGGGAGGTCGTTGAATGCGTGTACGCACACTTCTCTCTGTTTCAACTTCCCCGTCCGTGCCAGTCAGCGAGGCTCTCTCTTTTAAGTTTTTTTGACAGTTAAAACGGCCATTCCGAACCCGAAAGATTGATTTGATTTTTA
The DNA here is from genome assembly GCF_002906115.3 of Quercus suber. Classification (NCBI taxonomy): domain Eukaryota; kingdom Viridiplantae; phylum Streptophyta; class Magnoliopsida; order Fagales; family Fagaceae; genus Quercus; species Quercus suber. The sequence continues at coordinate 112,550 of NW_027069720.1, forward strand.
TTATTATATAAGAATAAGTATCAGATCGAAAAGAAAAATAAGGAATATGAGTGGGTGGGAGTGGGATAGGGTTAGGGTACCGAGATTGGGAACCAGAATGGGTCGAAATCGCAATAACTATTCTACGCTCAACGAGCGCGTTCCTTCCACTCGAACGAAGACGGTTCGACTCGGCCACGTCACGCCTCAGGCTCCTGGTCACCGCACCATCTTCTGCAACGATCGCGAGGCCAATCAACCCGTCAGATTCAAGGTTTGGAGAATCCTCTCTCTCTCTCTCTCTCTCTCTCTCTCTCTCTTTATTTTTTGTTTTGAATTCGGCTTTGTTTGGTTGCTGAGAAAATTTGAAGGAAGGTAGAAAGTTTATATGGTTGATGAATATGTATTTCTCTTTTTTAGCTATGAAGAATTGTTGAATTTGATTGGGTTATTGCTTACATGGTTTTTGATGATGGACAAAATCAGGATTCGAACTTTTGGGGGGCCAAAGTGTAAAGATTTTATTTATTTATTATTCAAATTAGTATTAACAAAATATGAAAAATTGAAAATGCTAAAGTTGCTACTGATTTCACTGATTGGTATTGCATCAATAACATAATAAAATTATGTGACTTTTTTTTATTTTTTATTGGGTACTTTTGACTAATTTTTGATTTTTGAGGGGCTGAGGATAATTTTTTTGGATTGAAAATTTAAAATTGTAGGTATAGATATCTAATATTTGTAAATCGAGGGGGGCCGAGGCCACGGCCTGGTTTTTAGCTATAGTTCTGTCATTGGATACGGTGACTTTGATATATTAATTAGATATGGAGTTGATGTTGAAACTTGTACATGTTTAACTGGAAGTGCATTGATTAAGAGGCACGGTGTTGGTTGAAGATTAGATTGTAACTCCTTGTGGGTGCTTGTGCTATGCAACAGAAACTTCTTTATACAGACATACATATACACTAGCGCTAACATATAAGCAATACAGCCAAAAGCAGAACAGAAAAGAATGAATGAATGAACAATAGGCCTTTGTAGGAAATTTCCCTGTGGACTTGCATGGTTTAACCCATTGTTGGGGAGGAGGGTTTTAGGGTGGGGAGTGAGTACCCATTTTGCAGCCTTTTTGATATACGAATTTCCATAGGTGAGCTGACTGTATTGGGAAACTTTTTATTTATGGTGTGGTTAGTTTAGAGGAGGAAGACATGAAAGAAGGGGGTAGTTTAGTGTACAAAGCTTTGTATGCTTTTATGACGAATAAGTGCAGTTCACTAAAAAACAAAATAAGCGTATACATGCAGTATACAATGAGAAAAAGAAAGCAAGAAAGAAAAGAGATATGTATTGTGACAAGATCAAGCACCAATGAATCAACGGTAGGAGCATAAAGAAACTAGGAACTCCACAAGAGAAAACAAGGATAGAATAAAAGATTGCGATGCCCATTCAAAGAGTCTTTTTCCTCTTTTGATGGGTAAATCATGTTATTGACTAGTTTTGATACATCGATAGTTGGTGGTGTGGTGGGGGGATTTGAACCCTGGATGTCTCCATTGGAAACATCAGAAGGTGCTAAAATCAGTTGAGTTACAAGTCTAGAATCGTTAAATATCTTTCATTTACCACAGGCAGTCATGTAAAGTCAAGAGGCCGATATTAAGCCATTGTACATAAGTATAGCATAGAAAAGAAGAATAAATCTGCTGTCTTATGCACTCAAAGACCTATTTTTGAATCTTGAAATCAATTAGTATTTTGCATGGATGAGAATGTTTGTATATGGAAGTTGGGAATTTCTGCACTTCTGTTTATGTTGTATTACACGTGGCTTGCATCTGGTTCCAATAAATTTTCTTTCATTTTGATTTGTTTGTATCAATTATGTCAGGGAAATTCTATATCAACTACAAAGTTCAACTTTTTTACTTTTCTACCGAAAGGACTGTTTGAACAGGTAAATTACTTTCGAGCATACTGGCAATAACATGGGTAAATTGATTGTTATGTTAATCTCTTACCTCGATGTTAGTTTATGATTGAAGGTGGCGGTTATGTGTGGTAATTTCTGAACCAATTTATGCTAAAACTTGAAGTTCAACCTAATATTTTTCTCAACACACCTTTGACCTATCAAGGGGTTGGTTTGGTGTTGAGGTATTAGAAGGCACAAGTGGAGATGCATAGAACTGGGTATTCTATTTCTTGGTATCATGGAAATGGGGAATATGAATTCTTTCTTAAGGGAATTTTCAATAATTTGATTTTCAGTTTTCATGTTGGAATTCTAGTCTAAGTAGGATAAGCAAGAGAATTGTCTTTATAAAAGTGCTTCATTATACTCAAATTCGGAAAATTGATGGAAAAATGAGCTTTTTGGGTTTTGATGGGTTTTGAGGTGATTATGCCTTTAAGTGTTCTTCTCTCTTTTCTTCATTTGCGCATTGATACTGTTCATGTGTCTGTTCAACACAGCCCTTAATGGTAACAAACTTTTCTATTTTCCTTCTTCTGTATAACCCCAAATCAAGCCCTTCTCCATACATATCAAAACCCTTTAATCTCACATACTTTCTCCATCAAATAGCCTATAAACAATAGGTAAAGTTCTCAAACAAAGCTGCTCTCCAGAATTTTTATTAACTTATTTGATTTAAAGGATGGTGCAATTGTCCTTTCTCTTCAAATTGCCATTCAATTTTGTAGCCTTAATCTTTTTCTAAATTCTTAACCCCAGATCCTTAATTTTCCTAAACCCAGGCCCACCAGAAGCAAACATAGATTTCTCTAATCGGTCCTACTTCAAATGTATTTTAAGCTTACAAATGAATAACATTAGTAGTCTGACACAATGTTAAATATTTTCCCGTTTGTTGATCATTGTGCTAAAAGAAATAATAGGGCACCTCACCTGGAAACTCTTTTTTCAATTTTAAAAAAAAATTATGAACCCTTGCTTGTCTTTTTATTAAAAATTAGTAAATGGAGTCCAGAAAATTCTTCAATAAAATGGCTTAGGTTAATTTAAACTATGCAAGCTTAGTACTTGACTTTGATACCATGGCTTTAATGCTGAATTTTGGAGTTGGGTTTAGGAAATTAATATTATTTATATATAGTGATAAGTTATGGTTAATCATATCTAACTAATGGGTTATGGTTGGTTCATTGCCACCTTTCCTGTGATTTTATTTTGGTTATGTTCCTGAGAAAATTTTTTTTTTCTTTCTTACACTGGACAGTTCAGGCGGGTGGCTAACCTCTACTTTCTTTCAATCTCAATTTTATCAGCAACAAGTATTAGGTATGTTAGTTTAAGCTTGTCTTTAACTTATACTCAGTTGGCTGGCTTCCAAATTTACCTGCATTCAACTCATCATAAAGTAATGTTATATATTTACTAGTTATGATGTATTTCATGTGTACCCTATTAATCTTAGATAACATACTACATTTCCTGTGAGAGTTATTAGATCTTAAACATAATAAAAAAAACTAAGATCTTATCCTAACTAATTTGGTTGTGCTCTATGAATCCTTTATAGAGCTGCCCCCAATTAGATCCTGACCTTTTTTTTTTATACAGTTACTATGTAACCAAATTAATAAATTGTAAAAATTCTTTCTAGACTTGGGCTGTCCGGTGCTTTTGAAGAATTTAGCTTTTCATTTTTGAAGTGGTAGATTGCATGCACCCCAATATTTTGAATTGAACTTCTACAATATATTTGGAATGCTGCTTCTAGTTTCACTGAAAGCCATTCTTCCTTACTAGGATGCTTAGTATGAAGTTTTGGGTAATGCTGAGACATTTAACTGTTGAAAACTCCCTTTGGGCTATTGTAAATCTTACAAAAAAGTGATGTCTAATATGTTGAATATATGATTCATTTTTTATGTTTATTATCATTTGTTGAAACCTGTTTTCGTGTTGGGATTCATTCCCTTTCTGTGTTTTTTTACAAGCCTTGCTTTTTGCTTTTCTGTCTTCCTTCCACATGGCATAATGATCAAAATAATACTAAATAACTTTTCTAGGGTCATGAGATCTATCCTACCAATGTGTGATTTTTTTTTTTTTGAATCTGGATATCTAAGTATTATTTTGATCATGCAGTCCTGTATCTCCAATAACGAATGTGGTCCCTTTGAGTCTGGTGCTTTTTGTCTCTCTAGTTAAAGAAGCATTTGAGGATTGGGTGAGTACTGCAGTCTTTGCTCATTGTGGCATGCGCTCTTTTGTATTCATTTATTTATTTGGCTTGGGCTTCTTTAAAGAAACTTTGTTATCTTCCTTTTGTTATCTGCTTTGGAGTATAATTGTAGGACCAGGCTCAGTTCCTTATTTTTTGATTATTCCCCTTAATCATTTATAACAGAAGCGTCTTCAGAATGACATGTCAATAAATAACAATCTTATAGAGGTCTTGCTAGATCAAAAGTGGGAGCCTATTCCCTGGAAGAAGTTGCAGGTTGGGGACATTGTCAGGGTGAGTATTCTACATTTTTGTATTTTTTGCAATGACATGTATTTGTGTTTTATATGTTAAGATTGAGTTTTGATACTTGCATAAAATCATATAATTTCTGAAATATATCATCCTTAAGATAAATTATGGCAGTTATGTTGTTTGTCATTTCTGTGGACTGTAGCATTATTACAAGTATGCAAATTATGTCATTTAGTTTGTGACATTCTCTCATTTTCTGAGCCAAATTTGTTGTGGTCAAGTGTTAACCAACTGTGCTGCCTATTATTTCATGCTTGTTTTAATATTACTAGGTTGCATAGTGCATTTTGAGCAACCTATTCTCCTCTTCCTCTCTCATATCCTGCAAATAGCTTCGTCCCCCGATTTTGATGTATAAATATATATTTTTTTTGATAAGTAATTTTGATGTATAAATCTTTTTTTGATAGGTAATAAGAATATTATTAAAACAAACTAAAAAACAGAAGAAAGCCAATACAAGGTGTTCATGATGGTGAACACAAGGAAAAGCAACAAACGAACAAACAGCAACAAAGAACAAGAAAAAACTTAAAAGAGCAATACTAAGAGAAGAAATAAACTCTAAGATAGTGGAGCAATCCGATAAGCCCCAACACCTAGACCAATCAAATAAAGTCTTCTGGCATAAAGCTTGTAATTGAACCAAGGATTTCTCAGTATCCTCGAAAGAGCGCCGATTTCTTTCCATCCAAATAATCCACATCAAACAACTAGGAACCATATTCCATATGTCTGAATTAAATTTTCCTAGTCAAAAACTCCAACAATACACCATGCTTTCCATAGAGCCTGGCATGACCCATTGTGTCCCAAAGATCTGAAACATATAAACTTACAGAGAGTGAGCTACCGGACAATGGAGGAGAAGATGATCCACAGTTTCCTCATTCTGATGGCACATACAACACCTATTCACCAAAATGCGCCCCTTAAGCATAAGATTATCCAATGTAAGGATCTGCCCATGAACCGCTGTCCACACAAAAAATGCCACCTGCTTAGGGATCTTAGCTTTCCAAACACCCTTCCACAGAAAATTGGAGGCAGCTGCACCCCTAATGGTATTGTAATAGGACCGGGTATCAAACTTGCCATTCCCTTTGAGACACCAATGAGAAGTGTCATTCCCACCAACCCTAGGGATTTGAGATTGAATGAACTCAAGGAAAGAGAAGGCAGCCCCTAATTCCCTTTCATGAAAATCCCTATGAAATCTCAAATTCCAAATTCTATCGCTACCACCCTCCTGGTAGCATAAAACATCAGAAATGCAAGCTTCCTTGTCATTAGAACACACATACAATTGAGGATAGAGTCTTTTAAGTGAGTTATCTCCAACCCACTTATCATGCCAAAAAAGAATACGTGAGCCATCCCCCACCACTAAGGTCACATGGTTGGAGAAACTCTCCCAACCATCATGAATACCATGCCACGGACCACATTTGTGGGCCCTTATACATATTTTAGTATTCCACCCCCCTTGACCCTCACCATATTTAGATGCAATAACCCTCCTCCAAAGATGAGTGCCTTCTCGCCCAAACCTCCATAACCATTTCCCTAACAAGGCTTTATTAAAATGTACCAACTTCCTGATCCCCAAACCACCCAAAACTATCGGTAAACACACCTTCTCCCAAGCCACCAATGGATATTTGAAACACTCCTCTGAAGATCCCCATAAAAACTTCCTCTGAATATGCTCCAATTTATTAGCCACAACTACAGGAATGACAAATAAAGATAGATAGTACGTAGGAAGGCTAGAAAGAGTACTCTTCACCAAGGTAAGTCTACCCCCCTTAGATAAATAAAGACGCTTCCAACCTGAGAGTTTCTTCTCCATCCTCTCCAAAATAGGATTCCACATAGATGCTGTTTTGTAAGGGGTGCCCAACGGCATACCCAAGTATTTCAAAGGCAGACTACCCACCCTACATCGAAGAATGGTAGCCAACGCATCTATATTTCCAACCTCCCCAACTGGAACAATCTAACTCTTCCCTGCACGAACTTTTAGACCAGTAAATGCTTGGAAGCAAGACAATGCCAGCCTAATGGACAACAACTGATCTCTAGACACATCACAAAACAAAATGGTATCATCTGCAAACAGCAAGTGTGAAATGCGTACCCCTATAGAGTTAGTAGGCCCCACAAGAAAGCCACAAAGCAGACCACAATCCTCAGTTTTCTTCAGTATCCTACTTAGTACTTCCATAATAAGAAGGAAAAGAAGGGGGGACAGCGGATCACCTTGTCTCAACCCACGAGAGCTAACAAAAAAGCCTACCGGAGATCTATTCACAATAATAGAGAAGCGAACAGTAGTTATACAAGCCTTAATCCACCCCCTCCATCTCACCCCAAAACCCATCCTATCCAACAGATAAAACAATGCATCCCAATTCACATGGTCATAAGCTTTCTCAATGTCCAATTTGCAAATCACCCCAGGAACATTGCTCTTCAATCTATTGTCTAGGCATTCATTAGCAATAAGCACTGAATCCAAAATTTGTCTCCCACCAACAAAAGCATTTTGAGACTCAGAGATGAGACTATCTAGCACAACCCGCAATCTATTAGCCAACACCTTAGACAACAGCTTGTACACACTCCCCACCAAGCTCATAGGCCGAAAATCCTTAACATCAATAGCATTATTTTTCTTGGGAATTAGAGTGAGAAACGAGGCATTTAAATACCTTTCAAACACTGAATACTTGTGAAAGTGCACAAAAACAGCCATGACATCCACCTCCACCACACTCCAACATTTTTGAAAAAACGCCATGGTGAAGCCATCTATATATGGTATGTATGAATATATCACCCATTACCATGTGCATTGTTTGTGCTGTGCCCACTAGTAATTGTGGCACTTAAATATGATTTGCCTTTTTGTTATTTCTCGTTAGAATGGATTTTCTTTTGCTTGGTAGGGGTTCTCTGGATTTTCTTTTGCAGCTCTAGTCTTGATGAGTTAGTTGTCAGACTGGTTCTCAAAAATTTACTTTTTGGACGATAACAAATATTTCATATTGATGATGTGTGTGCTATTCTTTTGTTGTGTGAATACCTGTGCAAAATTGGTTTAATTGTTCTGCTTCCTGCTTGGTTCAATTTCTATGTGGCTAGTTAAAGTTGTGAGGACTTGGAGTTGGCCAGTAGAACACTTCTCAAGTAATTCCTACATGGTTTTTGTTTAATACTTTCGTTTCAAGCGTTATCTACAATTCACTGTCTTTAAGCTGTTCAAATGCTCTACTTGTTGATATTGATGCTGTTGCTATTATTAGTAATGTCGTAGTTTTCTATCAACAACACAAGAATTATGTCAGGGGCTTCTTTATGATGTGAATTTTGCATGGTTGCAGGTTAAGCAGGATGGATTCTTTCCTGCAGATTTGCTTTTTCTTGCTAGTACAAACTCAGATGGTGTCTGTTATATTGAGGTGTTTTTATTTTTTATTTTTCTTATTTTTTAAATATGACTATTATCATGATTTTTCTAGAAGATTGAAGAATGTTTGGTTTTTCTTATTTATAATTTTGTAACTTTATCACCTTCCCCACTATATACTTATTAAAAAAAAATTTCCTTAACTTTTATCTCTTCTTTTTTTCCTTAATTTGTTTTTATTGTCGGCTGCAGACTGCAAATTTAGATGGGGAAACAAATTTGAAAATTAGGAAGGCATTGGAAAGGACCTGGGATTTCTTGACTCCTGAGAAAGCATCTGAATTCAAAGGTTTAGCTTTTTTGTTGCTCCACTTGTTTGTCACAAATGTTGTTGACCTATTTTTGTATTTTTTGCAATGACATGTATTTGTGTTTTATATGTTAAGATTGAGTTTTGATACTTGCATAAAATCATATAATTTCTGAAATATATCATCCTTAAGATAAATTATGGCAGTTATGTTGTTTGTCATTTCTGTGGACTGTAGCATTATTACAAGTATGCAAATTATGTCATTTAGTTTGTGACATTCTCTCATTTTCTGAGCCAAATTTGTTGTGGTCAAGTGTTAACCAACTGTGCTGCCTATTATTTCATGCTTGTTTTAATATTACTAGGTTGCATAGTGCATGTTGAGCAACCTATTCACCTCTTCCTCTCTCATATCCTGCAAATAGCTTCGTCCCCCGATTTTGATGTATAAATATATATTTTTTTTGATAAGTAATTTTGATGTATAAATCTTTTTTTGATAGGTAATAAGAATATTATTAAAACAAACTAAAAAACAGAAGAAAGCCAATACAAGGTGTTCATGATGGTGAACACAAGGAAAAGCAACAAACGAACAAACAGCAACAAAGAACAAGAAAAAACTTAAAAGAGCAATACTAAGAGAAGAAATAAACTCTAAGATAGTGGAGCAATCCGATAAGCCCCAACACCTAGACCAATCAAATAAAGTCTTCTGGCATAAAGCTTGTAATTGAACCAAGGATTTCTCAGTATCCTCGAAAGAGCGCCGATTTCTTTCCATCCAAATAATCCACATCAAACAACTAGGAACCATATTCCATATGTCTGAATTAAATTTTCCTAGTCAAAAACTCCAACAATACACCATGCTTTCCATAGAGCCTGGCATGACCCATTGTGTCCCAAAGATCTGAAACATATAAACTTACAGAGAGTGAGCTACCGGACAATGGAGGAGAAGATGATCCACAGTTTCCTCATTCTGATGGCACATACAACACCTATTCACCAAAATGCGCCCCTTAAGCATAAGATTATCCAATGTAAGGATCTGCCCATGAACCGCTGTCCACACAAAAAATGCCACCTGCTTAGGGATCTTAGCTTTCCAAACACCCTTCCACAGAAAATTGGAGGCAGCTGCACCCCTAATGGTATTGTAATAGGACCGGGTATCAAACTTGCCATTCCCTTTGAGACACCAATGAGAAGTGTCATTCCCACCAACCCTAGGGATTTGAGATTGAATGAACTCAAGGAAAGAGAAGGCAGCCCCTAATTCCCTTTCATGAAAATCCCTATGAAATCTCAAATTCCAAATTCTATCGCTACCACCCTCCTGGTAGCATAAAACATCAGAAATGCAAGCTTCCTTGTCATTAGAACACACATACAATTGAGGATAGAGTCTTTTAAGTGAGTTATCTCCAACCCACTTATCATGCCAAAAAAGAATACGTGAGCCATCCCCCACCACTAAGGTCACATGGTTGGAGAAACTCTCCCAACCATCATGAATACCATGCCACGGACCACATTTGTGGGCCCTTATACATATTTTAGTATTCCACCCCCCTTGACCCTCACCATATTTAGATGCAATAACCCTCCTCCAAAGATGAGTGCCTTCTCGCCCAAACCTCCATAACCATTTCCCTAACAAGGCTTTATTAAAATGTACCAACTTCCTGATCCCCAAACCACCCAAAACTATCGGTAAACACACCTTCTCCCAAGCCACCAATGGATATTTGAAACACTCCTCTGAAGATCCCCATAAAAACTTCCTCTGAATATGCTCCAATTTATTAGCCACAACTACAGGAATGACAAATAAAGATAGATAGTACGTAGGAAGGCTAGAAAGAGTACTCTTCACCAAGGTAAGTCTACCCCCCTTAGATAAATAAAGACGCTTCCAACCTGAGAGTTTCTTCTCCATCCTCTCCAAAATAGGATTCCACATAGATGCTGTTTTGTAAGGGGTGCCCAACGGCATACCCAAGTATTTCAAAGGCAGACTACCCACCCTACATCGAAGAATGGTAGCCAACGCATCTATATTTCCAACCTCCCCAACTGGAACAATCTAACTCTTCCCTGCACGAACTTTTAGACCAGTAAATGCTTGGAAGCAAGACAATGCCAGCCTAATGGACAACAACTGATCTCTAGACACATCACAAAACAAAATGGTATCATCTGCAAACAGCAAGTGTGAAATGCGTACCCCTATAGAGTTAGTAGGCCCCACAAGAAAGCCACAAAGCAGACCACAATCCTCAGTTTTCTTCAGTATCCTACTTAGTACTTCCATAATAAGAAGGAAAAGAAGGGGGGACAGCGGATCACCTTGTCTCAACCCACGAGAGCTAACAAAAAAGCCTACCGGAGATCTATTCACAATAATAGAGAAGCGAACAGTAGTTATACAAGCCTTAATCCACCCCCTCCATCTCACCCCAAAACCCATCCTATCCAACAGATAAAACAATGCATCCCAATTCACATGGTCATAAGCTTTCTCAATGTCCAATTTGCAAATCACCCCAGGAACATTGCTCTTCAATCTATTGTCTAGGCATTCATTAGCAATAAGCACTGAATCCAAAATTTGTCTCCCACCAACAAAAGCATTTTGAGACTCAGAGATGAGACTATCTAGCACAACCCGCAATCTATTAGCCAACACCTTAGACAACAGCTTGTACACACTCCCCACCAAGCTCATAGGCCGAAAATCCTTAACATCAATAGCATTATTTTTCTTGGGAATTAGAGTGAGAAACGAGGCATTTAAATACCTTTCAAACACTGAATACTTGTGAAAGTGCACAAAAACAGCCATGACATCCACCTCCACCACACTCCAACATTTTTGAAAAAACGCCATGGTGAAGCCATCTATATATGGTATGTATGAATATATCACCCATTACCATGTGCATTGTTTGTGCTGTGCCCACTAGTAATTGTGGCACTTAAATATGATTTGCCTTTTTGTTATTTCTCGTTAGAATGGATTTTCTTTTGCTTGGTAGGGGTTCTCTGGATTTTCTTTTGCAGCTCTAGTCTTGATGAGTTAGTTGTCAGACTGGTTCTCAAAAATTTACTTTTTGGACGATAACAAATATTTCATATTGATGATGTGTGTGCTATTCTTTTGTTGTGTGAATACCTGTGCAAAATTGGTTTAATTGTTCTGCTTCCTGCTTGGTTCAATTTCTATGTGGCTAGTTAAAGTTGTGAGGACTTGGAGTTGGCCAGTAGAACACTTCTCAAGTAATTCCTACATGGTTTTTGTTTAATACTTTCGTTTCAAGCGTTATCTACAATTCACTGTCTTTAAGCTGTTCAAATGCTCTACTTGTTGATATTGATGCTGTTGCTATTATTAGTAATGTCGTAGTTTTCTATCAACAACACAAGAATTATGTCAGGGGCTTCTTTATGATGTGAATTTTGCATGGTTGCAGGTTAAGCAGGATGGATTCTTTCCTGCAGATTTGCTTTTTCTTGCTAGTACAAACTCAGATGGTGTCTGTTATATTGAGGTGTTTTTATTTTTTATTTTTCTTATTTTTTAAATATGACTATTATCATGATTTTTCTAGAAGATTGAAGAATGTTTGGTTTTTCTTATTTATAATTTTGTAACTTTATCACCTTCCCCACTATATACTTATTAAAAAAAAATTTCCTTAACTTTTATCTCTTCTTTTTTTCCTTAATTTGTTTTTATTGTCGGCTGCAGACTGCAAATTTAGATGGGGAAACAAATTTGAAAATTAGGAAGGCATTGGAAAGGACCTGGGATTTCTTGACTCCTGAGAAAGCATCTGAATTCAAAGGTTTAGCTTTTTTGTTGCTCCACTTGTTTGTCACAAATGTTGTTGACCACGATGCTTATACTGTCATCTGCATTCTTAGGATTTTTAGAGTCTTCATTGAACCCATACAAAATTTGACCAGTGGTTATGCAGTCGTTTACAAATGGGAAGTGTTAATTAAAAATGAAACAGGGAATCCAGCCCTAGGAAATGTTCTTAATTCCATGTCATTGTTAAGCCAGGAAGTAACTAGAAACAAAAGCTGGGCAAACATAAGTGAGGGGGACAGGCTCATAGGAAATGTCGAATCAGTGTTTGAGAAAGTGCATGTTTTCCCCACTTATTACAACCAGACACCTAAGAGAATGGCTGTAAATTACCAGCGGTTCAATTTTTTTTTTACTAGGTCTGCAATTGAACTAGACCAAGTCTGAGGTGTTTGAGCTTTGATAATTTCCTATATGTCCCAAAAGTTTAAACTATTAGGAAATTATGAACTTAATCATTTAACCAGTATTTTAACACCCTCACACATGCGTGTCCAGGCTCCTCCTTAATTAGTGGGGCCCAACATGTGGAGACTGAGTTTGAACTCATGATCACCCACTCTGATACTATGATAGACTAACACTTGTCCCAAAAACTTAAGGCCTACATTGAATGGGAATTACGTTAGGAATAGAAATTCATATTACTAGCAATATTAAATGTTGTAATGGAATAACTATTTCTATTCATATGTTTGGTTGTAAAATTGGAATGAAATTCTGGATCTGTTTTTCAAGTTTTATTTCTGAAATATCTTATTTATACAATTATATTTACACTTGCCATGGGACTAAATTATCCTAGAAATTGATATATAATATATAAACTTAACATCATTCTACTAGGTCTGCAATTGAACTAGACCAAGTCTGAGGTGTTTGAGCTTTGATAATTTCCTATATGTCCCAAAAGTTTAAACTATTAGGAAATTATGAACTTAATCATTTAACCAGTATTTTAACACCCTCACACATGCGTGTCTAGGCTCCTCCTTAATTAGTGGGGCCCAACATGTGGAGACTGAGTTTGAACTCATGATCACCCACTATGATACTATGATAGACTAACGCTTGTCCCAAAAACTTAAGGCCTACATTGAATGGGAATTACGTTAGGAATAGAAATTCATATTACTAGCAATATTAAATGTTGTAATGGAATAACTATTTCTATTCATATGTTTGGTTGTAAAATTGGAATGAAATTCTGGATCTGTTTTTCAAGTTTTATTTCTGAAATATCTTATTTATACAATTATATTTACACTTGCCATGGGACTAAATTATCCTAGAAATTGATATATAATATATAAACTTAACATCATTCTCTATTTTTCAAATCAATATGCTTATCAAACTTAACTCCAGATCTCTTGCTTGTTTCAATCCTGACAAGCTTCTATTCTGGGCTATTTCTCTATGTATACTTCCTGTGAACTTGGGTTTTGCCCCTGCCCCTTTTGACATTTTTAATATGTTTTATCATTTATCAAAAAAAAAATCTGAAAAGCATTCCTTTCCTTATTGCAGGTGAAGTGCAGTGTGAGCAACCAAACAATTCATTGTACACTTTCACTGGCAATCTCTTATTTCAAAAGCAAACATTGCCTCTCTCTCCAAACCAAATCTTGTTGCGAGTATGACATTGAGTTTTCCTCCTCATGCATTTGCACTTTATGTTTGTTTGTTTTTCATCCTGCTTTGCCATTAAATTTGTTCTTGCTGGCCTTGACTATCTGCTAAGAGTCTTTTGCACTCCAATATTCTATTGATCTTGGTGGTGTAAATGAAATGTTTTCTGAGTTGGACTGATTACCAGTTTATGCGTTATTCAGAATCCCTTTATCAGTTTAATTATGATCATGGTGAATTGGCATCGTATGTGTAAGTGCAGTGGGAGAGAGTTGACCTTTGGTCTCTTGTATTTGATGTATTTTGAGTTAAATAGGTGATGCTGAAGAAGTTCGTTGATGTGTAACTTGCTGGAAAGGTTGACTAGGAAGATGAAGGAATGGTTTCATTTGGAATGCAGCTTCTTTCTGTCTAATGTGTATAATTTGGACGGAGAGTGGAACCATCATACATTTAGCAGTGTAGCATTGCCTATTTTTGTAATTAAATTGTTATCCCCACCCTCCTTATATGAGCAAATACTTATGCAACACCCACATTTCCTCTCTTCTAGATTTTGTTGATTTTTTAGATAATAAATTGTAATTTTTGGCAAAGTTTGTATGTGCTGCATAGTTTACATCGGTATCTCTTTTATTAAGAATTTTTTTTAGTACCTATAAGGAAAGAATTCTTTTTTTGACGGTCTTTTTTAATATTTTATTATGTGGTCAATGTTGATTTCGATGTTTGCTCTCCATTGGTGAAACTTAGCTGGCTTTTGCTCATTGGCACTGCTAAATTGTTTCCAGGGGTGCAGTCTCAGGAATACGGAGTACATTGTTGGGGCTGTTGTTTTTACAGGACATGAAACAAAGGTTTGATATCATGAACTGCACTGCTATATACTCAAAACCTATTTTCTTCTCTTTGGCCCACCCCGATGCTTGGAAACATGGAGAAACATGAAAAGTGGAAAATCTTAAAATAGGACATGGGTAGACATGATTAAGTTTTCATGTGTATATTGCTTGTGATGTGTGTGTGTCTTATGCATGTGATCTGAATATCATCATATGTAATTTATAAGATATTCAACAAGAAAAAAAAGGTTGGTGGAAAATGTGAAGCTCAAAGTGGAAGTCTCTCTCTCTCTCCACATACACGCACACACATTTGTGTGTGGTCTAACAACATTCTCATAATGAGATCAATGGAAATCCAGAATTTCTGTGTGTTCACAAACCCCTTGCTTTTCTAATTTACCACCAAATGCCCTACTTTGAAATATAGAAGTTATACAAAATGATCTTTTCTTGTCTTTGGATGTGTCCTTTGTTTTATTTTGAACATGTACAGCATGTCAGACATGTTGAGGCATATCTAATGCATGCCAATTTCCTACGTGTCAGATGTGTTGAAAACATATCCAATACTTGCTAATAACCAACATGTATCATACATGGTGACACTTCAGCAAATGCCTTTCTATGCTTTTTAGGTTCCATGTTATGATGTGTTCTGTTATGTTGATGCATCAACTTTCTTGTTTATGCTCTTCCCTGCACTTGTAACTCAATGGTTTATAAATAACCTTAAAAAAAAAATATTTCTTGGTTCTGGTTATTTTTATTATTTATTTATTTATTTATTTATTGTAAATATAACTAGCACTTATAAAACTTTTTAGGGAATTATCAGAAGGAAGAAAAAGTCGGGGAAAGTCGTGATCCACTAAGTTGTTTCTTTTTGCAACTGATGGAGGATATTAGTTTCATAGAATTTTTTTGCTATATGGGTTATGTCCTTTTTATTTTTTGGTATCCGCCCCATTGTGTTATTTGTCTCTACTGTCTTTTCTTGATAAGTAAGAAAAATGTATATTCAAAAAACTGTTTTATGCAAAGAAGCACAAAGCATATCAAAGATTACAAAAAAGAGAGAAAAGCAAAAACGGATGAATGCCAATGATGTTAATGGATGTTTGGATTTTATTGCAGGTTATGATGAATGCCAATGATGTTCCTTCCAAAAGAAGTACATTAGAGAGAAAACTTGACAAACTCATTCTCATGCTTTTTGGTGTTTTATTTACTATGTGTCTGATTGGAGCCATAGGCAGGTTTGACTATTAAGCTTGCCAGTCTGTACTACATATCTCACCATGTTTGTGAATTTTTTTAGTACTTAAAATTGTTCACATTACTTTGGAGTTTTCCCATGTTGTGATGTTTATGGCTTCATGAAATTTTTCAGTGGTATATTCATAGACCGCAAGTACTATTACTTATCTCTCAGTAAAAGTGTGGATGATCAGTTCAATCCTGGCAACCGACTCTTGGTATTGTATTATTACTACAGTGAGCTGAATAATATGGACTGAGATCATGTTGTTTTGTTCCTCTTAATTTTTCCTCATCTGATTCTACTTATTGGTTTTTCAGGTTGCTGTTCTGACTATGTTTACGCTGATTACTCTGTACTCAACCATTATCCCCATTTCTCTTTATGTTTCCATTGAGGTAGGTTCCTTGGTGCATTCTTATCTGTGTGCTGAATAAAGTAAAAGGTCTTGATAAGAAAGTGATCGTATTTGACAGCTGCGCATTGCTAACATCAGGAAATGGAATATAAAATTCTTTATTATTTTTGTGAATGCTGTTTCAGATGGTCAAATTTATTCAGTCCACTCAATACATCAACAAGGACTTACATATGTACCACAGTGAAACCAACACTCCAGCATTGGCTCGGACTTCCAATTTGAATGAGGAACTTGGACAGGTAAGTTGCTGTCATATTGATGTTGAGTGAGTTGCAATGTGGTGGTGGCGTTGATTATTTTATTTTATATTTTTATATTATTATTATTTTATAGTTTTTACTTTAAATTACCAAAAGCAAAAGAAACTTCAATTACTACACTTGTTGTTGTCATCTTCTTCATCATTAAAAGTTAATTCTGTTACACTTCTTTAGGAATTATATTGCTGATGCCTGTATTGAGTTGCTACTTTTTTAATATACTTAATCAAAGATGATTTTCAAAGGTGTTAGTTATAATGTTCTGAATTGTTCCTTTGTCATCAGGTGGAATACATCTTTTCTGATAAAACTGGAACTTTAACAAGAAATTTAATGGAGTTCTTTAAGTGTTCAATTGGAGGAGAGGTGTATGGAACTGGTATCACTGAAATAGAGAAGGGAATAGCACAGAGGAATGGCTTAAAAGTGGAGGTATACATTGCTGTCATTTTATGGAGATGGACATGATTCCTGTTTTAACTAAAGATAACTTCAATTTTATTAAAATGTTACAGGATCGGAAATCAGCCAATGCAGTACATGAGAAGGGTTTTAATTTTGATGATGCTAGGCTTATGCGAGGAGCTTGGAGAAATGAGCCTAATCCTGATACTTGCAAGGTAGATTGTTTAATCTAAAATTGCATTGTATGCAATATATTTTCCATATGTTAATGTGGAGCGAATAATTACAGTCAGTATATATGCTTTCTATTATGAGACTTGTTTATGGTCAAACTGTTGGTGCTTGTACTAGGGCATTGATCTTTTTTATCTTGATTGCCTCTCGTATTACCTTCGTCAATTCTTATATATGTTCTATGTGTCTTTTAAGAGTTTCTGACAGTTGCTGTAAGAAGGGGGGAATGCCTTGCTGGCTTAACATGGCTGGGCCGAAGAACTATTTCCAATGGTTCTGTTATGATGTATTGGTTCTATTGCTTAGTGAATCTTTAAGCAGCATGGTTGGGAGGACTATGCTAAATTTATGATTCTGAGTTGTGACTTTACTATTTTAGAATATATATTGGAACATATATTTTTTTGGCCATTGATGGAATAGTCCTCACATCTGTCCTAGTTACTGAAACTAGGTTAAGATAGCCTTGGTGCATGTCATATATGATATATTCTACACAGACAGGAAGGTCTGTACGCTTGTAATTTGAAAGTTCACTTGATGAATTAATCAATATGATCTGCTCTTGGGCACAAGCGTAAATTGCTTAGCCTGTCAGGGATGAATGTTCCTGAATTACCCAGCATTTAGGAGTGGCAATTAGGCGGGTTGGGTGGGTTTTGAGTTGGGTATATAATTACTCATTTACCCACTTATTACCTGTTAAGTAAATTTTAAATACCCACTCTGCCCATTTAATTTGGGCAGGACCTAATCCACCCATTTAACCATTATTAGATTGGTACACATAATTACAAGCACCAATTCCATCAAAAATTAAAAAACAAACAAACACCAAAAGGCAAAAACTACTTCTTCACGATGAAGCTTGCGATGATGAAGAAATTGGATGAGAGAGCAAGATCATTCCCTTGTGCTAGCTCGACAACGTTGTTGCCAGATTCAGTATGGTCATTGTCTACGCCATAGTTGAGAACAAAAGGAATCCAAAGGCAAAAGCAAACCCTAGCTTCCACCGTTGACTCTATCATACCCTCATTGGAAGGAGCATTGAAAATGGAATTCAAATCTGCTGCTTATTCTTATAGTTCTTATTGTTGCTGTGATACTGACTCACCAACTTAGGGTGAGGAACTTGGAGTCAGAAACGAGTTGGATCTCAGGGAATGATTTCAATTTTTGATTCAGTTTGATAAATTAGGGAAAAAATGTTTTTGATTTTGATTTTGATTTGATTTGTTTTTGTTGGTGCTTGGGTAAGGTATAGCTGTGACCTGTGAGTGAGTTTCTATAATTTTCTCAGATCAGGAAGAGAGAGAGAGAGGGGGGGGGGGTGGGGTGGTTACGATCTTAGGATTTATTTGATGGCTGGGAAAATTGTAGAAAAGACTAAGAAAATCAACCAGAGGGGGTCAGTAGTTTGTGTTAGGGTTTAGATTTTTTTTATTTTTTACTTTTTAACATTAAAATTTAGATTTTAGGATAGGTTTTAAAAAAAAGAAAAAGATGGGTTACCTGGCGGGTTTACCCATTAATACTCAAATTAGAAACCCAATAATATTTACCCATTTAACCCATTACTTTAAATGGGTGGGTAAGGATTTACTTAAAAAATGCGGGTCGTGGGCAGGTTAATGGGTTTTGGGTGTTTTCTGATCCCTACTTGGCAATTGTTTCTGGTGGGTGGGATCAGTTGCTTGTTGGTTTTACTGGCTAGAGGTGAGTAATGGATCTTTTTTCCAAATTTTTTGCTATGTTGTCATATCTGCTCACTCTGCATTTTCAGGGAATTCCATGGTTTTTTTTCCTCCTTTTCTGTTGGTGAGCTTAAAACTTTTTAGCAGCGAAGTGTATTGTTGGGTGGTTTTGGGTGTCTTTGGGATCTTGTTTAATTATATAACTTCTATTAATCAGGATTTTCCCTTCTGATTTCAGTTGAAGTTTGTTTAATACAGATTCTTACTCTAATATAATGGGTAAGAAGGATGTTGAAAATGCTGTTCACACTTTATCAAGAATAGTTGCTGGCGTTTTTGTTAGGATCTAGTAGTGTTTAGCTGTTAATTGAGTAAGAACCTTTAATTTGCCTATAATTAGGGCTGTACACAGCACAGTGCAGCCGGTTTTCATGGCCGTTTCTGCCCTGCACCTGACCTTTTGGTTTCCTAAAATCCCAAGCTGCCGCTGCTCCTAAGGAACGATTCTCTGGCAACATCGGTAGTTCCAGTCGGCGTGGTGGTCGGTTTCCACCTAGTCCGTCACAGTGAGAGAGATTGAGAGAGATCTGAAACTGAAATCACAATCAAACCCAGAAAACTCTCTAAGGATTCAAACCACAAGTCAAAACTTAGAATGAGATCTAAATATCAAAAGATTCAAAACCCAACCAAGGGCTACGGCAAACCCTCTAAATATTAAACACAAACAAGGTCAAGGCGCTTGGGACTGACCTTCGATTGACTCACCTTCGAAGTCAAATCGACTACCAGATGATGGAGGCAGAGATGATGACTTGAAGATCTGACCTGGGTGGCAATAAAAAGGAGGCGGCTTGAAGATCGGAAGCTGAAATGGTGGTGGGTTTTATGTTGTGGGTGGGGGTGGAAATCTTAGATCTGACTTGAGGGGTAGAAATCTCAAGTTGAAATATATATATAAGCAACCTGGTTTGGTTTGGTGTTCGTCAGAATCCAAAAACCTTCGCCGACAACTGTACCAGCCGACTTCGGTACTTGAAAATTGCTGCTGACCACCGTGCCTGGCCCCTGTGATGGAGGCTTGAGGTGGGCGGTCAGTTTGGCTCCGGCTAGTTCCTACGGTGGCAGGTGGTGCCTGTACAGCCCTACCTGTAACCTGTGCAATGCACGGGTACTTTTCTTCATTATTCATCTTTAAATATTTTGTTGACAATCCTATTATTAGGATAATACGTTAGATTATATTTATAATTAATTTTGAAATGTATGGCTTTATTTAAATGTAAACTGAAGTACAAACATCCTATTTGTTGATAAACTTCTCATGACCTCTTTTTTTTTTTTTTTTTAAAATAAATTTAGAGAGAGAGAGAGAGAGAGAGAGAGAGAGATGGGGGGGTGGGGGGTGGGGTGGTTACGATCTTAGGATTTATTTGGTGGCTGGGAAAATTGGAGAAAAGACTAAGAAAATCAACCAGAGGGGGTCAGTAGTTTGTGTTAGGGTTTAGATTTTTTTTTTTTTATTTTTTACTTTTTAACATTAAAATTTAGATTTTAGGATAGGTTTAAAAAAAAAGAAAAAGATGGGTTACCCAGCGGGTTTACCCATTAATACTCAAATTAGAAACCCAATAATATTTACCCATTTAACCCATTACTTTAAATGGGTGGGTAAGGATTTACTTAAAAAATGCGGGTCGTGGGCAGGTTAATGGGTTTTGGGTGTTTTCTGATCCCTACTTGGCAATTGTTTCTGGTGGGTGGGATCAGTTGCTTGTTGGTTTTACTGGCTAGAGGTGAGTAATGGATCTTTTTTCCAAATTTTTTGTTATGTTGTCATATCTGCTCACTTTGCATTTTCAGGGAATTCCATGGTTTTTTTTCCTCCTTTTCTGTTGGTGAGCTTAAAACTTTTTAGCAGCGAAGTTTATTGTTGGGTGGTTTTGGGTGTCTTTGGGATCTTGTTTAATTATATAACTTCTATTAATCAGGATTTGCCCTTCTGATTTCAGTTGAAGTTTGTTTAATACAGATTCTTACTCTAATATAATGCGTAAGAAGGATGTTAAAAATGCTGTTCACACTTTATCAAGAATAGTTGCTGGCGTTTTTGTTAGGATCTAGTAGTGTTTAGCTGTTAATTGAGTAAGAACCTTTAATTTGCCTGTAATTAGGGCTGTACACAGCACAGTGCAGCCGGTTTTTGTGGCCGTTTCTGCCCTGCACCTGACCTTTTGGTTTCCTAAAATCCCAAGCTGCCGCTGCTCCTAAGGAACGGTTCTCTGGCAACATCGGTAGTTCCACTCGGCGTGGTGGTCGGTTTCCACCTAGTCCGTCACAGTGAGAGAGAGATCTGAAACTGAAATCACAATCAAACCCGGAAAACTCTCTAAGGATTCAAACCACAAGTCAAAACTTAGAATGAGATCTAAATATCAAAAGATTCAAAACCCAACCAAGGGCTACTGCAAACCCTCTAAATATTAAACACAAACAAGGTCAAGGCTCTTGGGACTGACCTTCGATTGACTCACCTTCGAAGTCAAATCGACTACCAGACGATGGAGGCAGAGATGATGACTTGAAGATCTGACCTGGGTGGCAATAAAAAGGAGGCGGCTTGAAGATCGGAAGCTGAAATGGTGGTGGGTTTTATGTTGTGGGTGGGGGTGGAAATCTTAGATCTGACTTGAGGGGTAGAAATCTCAAGTTGAAATATATATAGATGTATATATATAAGCAAACTGTTTTGGTTCGGTGTTCGTCAGAATCCAAAAACCTGCGCCGACAACTGTACCAGCCGACTTCGGTACTTGAAAATTGCTGCTGACCACCGTGCCTGGCCCCTGTGATGGAGGCTTGAGGTGGGCGGTCAGTTTGGCTCCGGCTATAGTTCCTACGGTGGCAGGCGGTGCCTGTACAGCCCTACCTGTAACCTGTGCAATGCACGGGTACTTTTCTTCATTATTCATCTTTAAATATTTTGTTGACAATCCTATTATTAGGATAATACGTTAGATTATATTTATAATTAATTTTGAAATATATGGCTTTATTTAAATGTAAACTGAAGTACAAACATCCTATTTGTTGATAACCTTCTCATGACCTCTTTTTTTTTAAAAAAAAAAAAAAAATTCTCTCCTTGGCCATAAAATGAAGAGAACGACAAGTCTCGGACAAAATTGAAAACAAGTTTTTAACTTGTAATGATTTATAGAGGGAAAAAAAAAAATCGAGGAGCTATTGTTATAACTTAGAAAAATGAAAATCTTTCTTACTTCCAAACCAACTTAAACACAAAGGAAACCTATTTCATTCTTTCCTATTTTTAATTTGATTTCACAATCAATCACTTGCCAAACTTATTTATATATTATAATAGTAATACAAAGAATAAACTATTAGGGGATCAAACATTCCTTGAATTCATTGAAATGGGTTTTGAAGTAGCCACCAATTTTTATTAATCCCTCCCAATTGTTTAAAGTTTAAATTTGATAGTCAAAGAAAAAAAATTGTAAACAATATGTCCACAGCAAATCTTTTAGTTGTAGTTATCTCTTCTAGTTAAACCTGTTACTCTTTTAGTTGTAACTGCTGAGATTGCGAGACAACCTGAGTGGTGGCTCTTGAATTAGACATTGAATTTGTTGAAATGGATTTTGAAGTAGTCTTCATTTTTTTTTTTTTAATTCCTCCCACTTGTTTTAATTTATTAAAAATTAGTCAAAGGAAGTATATATAAGAATATCTCTACACCAAATATTTTAGTTGTAGTTACCTATTTAAATTACGCTTGTTAGTCTTTTAGTTGTAATTGCCTACTCTAATCATACCAATTGTATGTAATTCCTTTTTATCAATTGCAATTCCTTTTTATTAGAAGGTATGCCACTTGGCCTAACTTGAGGCACTCTAGGGTTTTCAAAATTGAACATTCTCTCAACTTTTGCTTTGATATACTGTGTTTGGCGTTTAGGCTTATACAAGTCATGAAACAGGCATAATCTTTTAATATAATTTTTTAACTACAATTCGTTTGAGTATAGTATTTGTTCTTTTAACAGGAATTTTTCAGATGCCTTGCTATATGTCATACTGTACTCCCTGAGGGTGAAGAAAGCCCAGAAAAAATCACATATCAAGCTGCATCCCCTGATGAGGCTGCTTTGGTTACTGCTGCAAAGAACTTTGGTTTCTTCTTTTACAGGTTTGTACTTGCCATTCTCTCCCATGCCTTGTTGAAGAATGGGATTTTTTTTTTTTTTTTTTTTTTTTTTTTTTTTTTTTTTTTTTTTTTTTTTTTTTTTTTTTTTTTTTTTTCTTGTTGGAAAGAAAATAACACTTGACTAGAATTTTGACAGGGTGCTGATTCTGTAATATTTGAGAGATTGGCTTCTGTAAATGATGATTTAAGGAAAGTAACAAGGGAACAACTGGAGCAATTTGGATCTTCTGGCTTACGTACACTTTGCCTGGCCTATAGAGATTTAAGTCCTGATATGTATGAGAGATGGAATGAAAATTTATCCAGGCTAAATCTTCTCTTCGAGATCGTGAGAAGAAGTTGGATGAGGTATATCCTCTGGGAAAAATGTTTGTTAATTCACTGGAATTTGATTGCATTTCTCTGCTAAAACAGAATTTCTAATCTTTAATATTCTTTTTGAATGCTTCTCTTTATGCAGAAATTAATTATCACTTTTACAAATGACGTTATTTTATGTTCTGTTTTTGAATGATGCTGTATTACTGATGCGTTTGTGGTTGATATCTTGGATTACAATTGATCATTTAGGATGTGTTTGGATACGCTTATTTTGCTGAAAACTGAAAATACTGTAGCAAAATAGTTTTTAAATGTGTGAATAGTGCCGTGGGACCCATTTTTAATGAAAGTTTTGTTGAAAAAAGATGTTTGTGGGTCCTATGCTGTGAACAATGCACGGGACCCACAGTAATCTCTCAAAAGTTCTATAACGCGCTTCTCTAAAAAAAAAGAAAAAGAAAAAGGTGAAACGCAGACGCAAAGAAGCTCAATCCAAATGGGTACTTAGCAAAATGTAAGCGGGAAGAAATGTCCCAAGAATGATTTTTCCAAGTCTTTATTTGGGTACCGATGTGTGTGATAGTCTCTGGAGTTCTATATGAACATGCTTGATTCAAAATCTGAACTGAGGGAATTGTCACAAGAATGATGTTTCCAACCCTTTATTTGTGGATATTAATCTGGTGGTATTTTTGAATACCTTTTTGTTTGTACGTGAAAGTGTGTCCCCACCCACCCCCAACAAAATAAAAAAATCTTGTCACCCAGAAAATTTTGACACTGGTTTATTATTTATATCTACTGTTGTGTGTTTACCTCTATTTTTCTTAAAAAAAAAAAAAAACACTTCTGCTGTGTGTGACATGCTGTAGACTCTTGATTTTTGAAATAAGATACCGTTTAAAAGATCTAAAGAAACAGACTGGAAAACACTTGTTAAAGTATGATTCAAGTTTTGTATAGCATATTTTACAGAACTTATGCTCTCTCAATAGAAGTATGACTTAAGTTCGTTTTCTTGTATAAGGTTTTGATGATACATATTTGAAGTTTTTATATACTGTTTCATATTGATTAGTCCTTAATTTTGTGAATCAAGTGTTCTTACATGAGCATGATGTTAGTGCCTTTTATACTTAGTTGATTTCTGTGTTCCTTTGTTTATTTATTTATTTATAAATATGAAGCAATTAATACTTTAAAAAAAAAATAATTATTGAAATAAAACGTAAAACTTATGCAGGTGGCAGAACTCATAGAAAAGGATCTTATTTTGATTGGGTGCACTGCTATAGAAGACAAGCTTCAAGAAGGAGTTCCAGCTTGTATTGAGACTCTTTCTCGAGCTGGTATTAAGATTTGGGTATTGACAGGGGACAAGATGGAAACAGCAATAAACATAGCTTATGGTGAGTTGGTATAAAATGAGAGCTAGGACTGACTTCTCTCTCTCTCTCATTTTAACGATTTGTCATTTCCTTTTATGTGTCTGCAACAACTTAGAGTATTCTCTTTGTTTCTATCTGCTGTAGCCTGCAACTTAATTAACAATGACATGAAGCAGTTTATCATCAGTTCTGAAACTGATGCAATTAGAGAAGTTGAAGATAGGGTAAGTTGCTTTTTTTAACTTACCAGTTTTTACATGTATATAGGCTGGAAAGAGTTACATTTCGAGCTCATTTTTTATCATTGAAATTTTGTTGTTAGGGTGACCAAGTGGAAATTGCACGCTTCATCAGAGAGGAAGTTAAGAAAGAGCTGAAGAAGTGCCTTGAGGAAGCACAGCACAGTCTTCGGACAGTTTCCGGACCAAAATTAGCACTTGTAATAGATGGAAAGTGTCTGATGTATGCATTAGACCCAACTTTACGAGTGATGCTGCTCAACTTGAGCTTGAATTGTACTTCAGTTGTTTGCTGCCGAGTTTCTCCTTTGCAGAAAGCACAGGTAAGATTCGTCATGGTAACTGAATTATTTCTTATCTGAGCACCAAATGGGGCATGAAAAGGAATTGTTGTGAAGCTTTATGAGTTTTCATTGCCATTGATATATAAATTTGAGTGAGCTCTTGATACATTGCAGAATACTTGACAAAGTTTTGCTTTGTTCATTTTCATTGCCATTGATGTATAAGTTTGAGTGAGCTATTTTCTTTTCTTTGCTTGGCTTTGGTTTCTGTTTGAAAATTTTTTAAGTTGCATTTCCATACCATGTCATGAGAGAAATGGGGTCGTCTTATGCAACTGTCCCATAAGAAAAGGTCTTGCGTCTTGATACTTGGATAAATGGATTGAAATTTTAATGCTGTTTTACCTGGACAAGCTATATTTGATTTGTTTTGTTTACTCAATCTCACTCTCTTGCATCCCCTTCCAAAGGACTTGGGCCTGGTCTGCCACTGAGGATGTGTGATCTTGATTCTCTGAAGTTCCTACTGGAACTTTAATGGAATTTGACCAATCTCAGCCCTCAATATAGCAATTAAGATCACACATCTGTCAAAAAGAAAAAGAAAAAAGCTTAAAAAACTTTTTCAATTGAAGGCCAACCTTTTTTATTCGTGGCCAATGTGTTGTGTATATGGGCATTCATATTGGTTCAAAGGTAAGATTGGCCAAACTCCTCACATTGGAGTTCCTTGAAAAATTGAGATAATCTTGATCAGTTTTTTGACAAGTCTTGAGTTTTAAATTTAAGTCCATTTGGTTGGACCTTGTATTTCTAAGCTTGACCTTTTCCTGTGATGTAAGAGTAATGATGGCACATTTTTGCTTCTAAAAGCATGATGTAATTCTTATGGCACTAACCAATGGTGCCTAACAGGTAACAACTTTGGTCAAGAAAGGTGCTCGGAAAATTACACTTAGCATTGGTGATGGTGCCAATGATGTTAGCATGATTCAAGCTGCTCATATTGGCGTTGGAATAAGTGGGATGGAAGGGATGCAAGCAGTGATGGCTAGTGATTTTGCAATAGCCCAGTTTCGCTTTCTTACGGATTTGCTTCTTGTGCATGGGCGGTGGTCTTATCTTAGATTATGCAAGGTATGGATTTTATATAACTTCAAAACTTCGTTAATATTTGTGAATGATCCCTGCTCAAATGGCTCCTCTTATATATCTAATCTGAGGTTACTTATATATAATTTTTTCATTGCAGGTTGTGACATACTTCTTTTACAAGAATCTTACGTTCACATTGACTCAATTTTGGTTCACCTTTCATACTGGATTCTCTGGTCAGAGATTCTATGATGATTGGTTTCAGTCCCTGTATAATGTCATATTTACAGCTCTGCCTGTGATCATTGTTGGGCTTTTTGATAAGGTACTGTATTCTTTCAGACAACTGCAGCTCTGTTGACGCCAATGCAATTGGTTTGGTTCATCACTTTTGTTGGGAAAACTTGTATCGGAAGGCCATTCCATATCTCAAATATAATTTACTAGGTGCACTGAATTTTTACTATTTTGTAGGGAATTTTTTTTTGATTATTTACTTTTGTTCTTTTCCAGGATGTCAGTGCAACCCTTTCTAAGAAGTACCCTGAACTGTATATGGAGGGAATAAAAAACGTCTTTTTTAAATGGAGGGTTGTGGCAGTATGGGCTTTCTTTTCTTTCTACCAATCTCTTGTCTTTTATTGCTTTGTGACCGCTTCCAGCAAAGGTGCTAGCAGTTCATCAGGGAAGATGTTTGGTCTCTGGGATGTCAGCACAATGACCTTCACATGTGTTGTAGTAACGGTCAACTTGCGACTTCTTCTGATGTGTAATTCGATTACTAGGTGGCATTACATTAGTGTTGGGGGAAGTATTTTAGCATGGTTTATCTTCATTTTTATTTATTCAGGAATTATGACCCCAATGGATCGACAGGTGGGTCTTTTTTTTGTGGTATATTTCCTAAAATCCCTTTCAAATTATTTTAAATGCTAACTTCCTCATTTTTTTGCATTCACTGCAGGAGAATGTTTATTTCGTCATATATGTCTTGATGAGTACATTATATTTTTATGTCACACTTCTTCTTGTTCCCATTGTTGCTCTTTTTGGTGACTTCATCTACCAAGGGTAAGAAATTGTTTTCTCAAAGCACTCCACAGCTTTTATAAATGGAAATGGTCATGAGTCTTTTTATGCATAATTAAGCTTGTCTCCATGCATGTTGTCATTGATCAAATTAACAACTTGGCTTTAGTCGTTTTAGGTAGGGTCAGGTTCAACCGACTAAAGCAGTAAAGCTTGTGACAATTCCATTATTGATATGGCTGATATAGTGGTTTGCTACTTTGCTTAGTTAGCTATTCCATGATTAAACAACACTTTAATAGCAACTGATTTTAATTTTCCTATCCTTCATATTTCCCAAATTCTGTGTCAGTATTCGCTTAGGATACCCAATAGAAGGCTCCTGGCTGTATTAATCTGGATAGATTTCTTTGCTACTTAGTGTTTGTTTGGAACAACTTATTTAGCTGAAACTGAAAACTTTTTTGTAAGCGTAGAAAAAAGGTTAAAAAATAAGCTGAAAAGTACAGTGGGACTCGTGAATAGTATCAAAAAGTGCAATGAGATCCATGAATAGTAGCAAAAATAAGCTGAAAGTGGAGATAAGCTGAAAAATTCACCTCATCCCAAACGCACACTTAGACAGGCTGATTTCAAGCTTGGAAGATAATTCAAGGGAGGATTGGCTTTGTCCAAAATTGGGCATACCCATATTTGCCACAATGTATTTAAATGGTGAAATAGACAGGCTTGTCTCCATGCATCAAAACATCTGATACTCACCAAGGGTGTCAACCACTTAGTTTGGTCTATGTTGTTTGTATTTTATGGTGAATACTTTTTTAATGTTCAAAACTTCATGCTTGTTTTGGTATAGTATGAAACTTAAGATCACAGACTTACATGCATATAGCATATATAGCTAAGCTCTAGCTTCCATCCCATTTCGCACCTTGTGCGTGCTCTTGCATCCCTTCTGTAAACCCTTTTTTATATATATAAATACTTTGCATATGAACATCTTTATTTTTATGTTGCAGTTTGTGTTCATTTTGTTTAGTGTGTGTGTGTGCGTGCTTTGTTTGCCTCCATTAATTTTGGGATTATCTGGATACAGGATTCAAAGATGGTTCTTCCCCTATGATTATCAGATTGTTCAGGAAATTCACAGGCATGAGCCTGAAAGTGCTGGCCGGTCAGATTTGCTTGAGATTGGGAACCAACTTACGCCAGCTGAGGCAAGGAGATATGCCATATCTCTGCTCCCACAAGAAAGATCAAAACACACAGGCTTTGCTTTTGACTCACCTGGGTATGAGTCGTTTTTTGCTGCACAGCTTGGTATATATGCCCCACAGAAGGCGTGGGATGTTGCTCGAAGAGCCAGCATGAAATCTCGGCCAAACATACCCCTTAAGAAATAGTTTGAAATGTTATTATTGTACAAAAGTTTTCATTTTGACAGTCAGCTATAGAATGTTTGTAAAATTAGCTTGTGCCATATCTAGTACTGTTTTTTATTTTTATTTTTTGGGGGGTTCATTTTTTCCTTCACCCATAAATCCGTTCTCATGGAAATACTGGTTATTAGGGTTGCCACAGATGTACATGTACTTGATCTAACAAATACAAATGAGCAATTTTTGGTCTGTTCAAGTTGATTAAGTTTCCAGCCTGATGTTGTATATTGATTGAAGAGGAAGTTTTGTTTTTATTATGTGAAGCAGTAGTGTCCCCTCCCCCCCAAAAGTAGAAGGTTGTGTCCTTTTGGTCACTCTTAGAGCATCTCTAACTGTGTAGGCAAAAGCATCAAATTCTCTATAATAGAAAATGACACCATAAAAACAGTCTCCAATGGATTCTCTATACTTGAAATTTTTTTTGGCTCATGAACAGTAGCTCATCAAGTCCGATGGGCTACTGTTCATTCTTCAAATGTTTTTTTTTTCCTATTATAATAATCAGGTATTGAATAAAAAAAAATTGGAAGATGTGTAATTGTTAAAAAAAGAATAAATAATGAATGAAGAAATAATATTTAAATGAAATAGAGAATAAGATAGATAATCTGTTGGAAAGTGTATTTGAAAAAGTGGGTGGTTAAAAGGTAAAAGTCATGTTCATTCTCCAAAAAGTACAAAAATTTGATAAATTTGTTAAAAATGCTCATAGATAGTTAGATAAGAGTTTTAAGTGGCTTTTTTTAGTAGTTAATTAATAAATGCTTTTATTCCAAGCAAACAAGAAAATACATAATAGGATAAATTATCATTTTGGTCCCTAACTTAATTTTTTTTATTGAGGATGAAAAATCATTTCAAAACTTTGTGAGAAGGCTTCTGAATCCAAGATTTATGTATAAATTATGCATAAATAATTACTAGGGAAATAACACAACTCCTTAATATAATAAAATAAAATAAAATTAGAGAGAAGTACAAAACTAGATTTTCTTTACAAATGAGTAACCTGTCCCCAATAATCTATTTTAGGATATTGAGTGCTTATGCAAAATCTGAAAAGCCTTACGAAACGGTATAATCAAATCAATTTGTTATATTTGTGTGCCATGTTCTCCCCATTCTTCTCATCGATTCCTTAATTATTTTTGGGATATTAAGATCCCAATTATATTTTGAACTTCTTTTTTTAGGCCATGTGGCAGTCCACAAGCCTCCTAGGTGGCATAAAAGTAATTTTTTTATTTTGATCATTATCCATGTTAGTTTTTCATTCATCACTTAATGATATAAACTATTTTTGACATAATACCAAAAGATTAAGGACTAAATTTATAAATTTAAAACATTAGGGACCAAATTAACACAGTGTAAACATTAATGTGGACCAAAATAGTAGAGTTTTCCTTACATAATGCAAGACTTTGGGCAAAGGGAGATCGCAAATCACAAAGCCAAAAGCAAAGCTATGTAAGAACTCCAAGAAAGAGCATATCCTTCACTCAAACAAACATTTTAAACAAGCAACCGTATCCGTATATCTCCTGCCAATGTACAATGAAGCAAACGAAGATCTAATAAATTTTGTGCTATTTTTGCATATTCAACACTAGTCGATAATCCTATTTAAAAAAAAAAAAGTAAAATAAAAAACCCTGTAAGTGGAAATTTTTTTTTCCCTGAGAAAGTAATCAATAAATTTTAGTTCCAAAGATGATATTTTAGATTTTTTCCAACGTTAGCTGTCCAAGCAAGAGAATGAGACCTTCTAAAGCACCTTAACGCCTAGATGCTTTTCAAAGGAAAATTACCCTTCTAAACATCAAAAAAAGAAGTCAAGATCGTACATCAAACTTCCCTAATTCAGAAAGTTTCCAAAACTTGCAATACCTCCCATGTCTAGAAGACTAGAAGTTAGATTACAAGTTAAAGAAATTAATCACAAATTCCTAGTCCATATCATGTCTTCACCACCCAATTACGATGTTGTGTAAGCATTCTTGTCTACTGCCAATTGAAAACATTTCAGGAAATACTTTTAAACAGGAGTCCACATATCATGTTTGGTTCTTTTGAAAACAGGGTGTATTCTATTTTCATTTTTTGTTTTTTGTGGAACTCACCAGTGAAAACTTATTTGAGCTTACTTTTTTTTTGTTCTTATTTTCATTTTCAATACCCAAAAAAAAAAAAAAAAAAAGTGAGAATGAAAACAGAATATGAAAGCAACTTTTTTGCATTTTCATTTTTAGCAAACTATGTTCGGTGTCATTTTTGTAAAATAACTGAAAATTGTGGAAAAAGGTTGCGAGCACATCAATGAAAATTGTAGGTCTTTTCCATATTTAAGAATCAAGACCTAGATAGGGTACCTAGTGCTTTTGGTTCTCAAATTCAGAAAATAGATACAAAAAATGGAAATCAAAACACAATATGAGTTCTTGGAGAAAGTCCCAAATAGGGTACCTAGTGTTTTTGTTCTATTTTATACACACACAAATAAATACAACAGTAGCCTTTCACAAATTCTTTGGTAGTTATAGTTCATCTCAAACCCCATCTTGACTGGGAAAGTAGAGTGTATAACATTGCCATTCAAATCATTGCTGTGTAAATGGCCGGAATTATACATTGTGTGGAGGAGACCACTCCCTCGCCTGAAATTCACAAGCAGAAGTATGCGTGCTTGGAGGTCAAAATGCTTGAATCCAAGCTGCATTTTACCTGAAAGGTAATGTTGGCCTTGTAGCACTAGTAGCAGATGAGTCAAGGATTGCAGGTAGCTTCTCTTCTTTATAGGCAAAAACACCTTTGCAAAGGCCGCAGAAAGTCCCACCAAACAGGCTCAGATATTTCTCTTTCTTCTTCTTCTTCCTCAATCGCTTGCACTTGGCTTTCAACTACACAATCAGATTGAGAGGTGTGATCTTCCTCTTCCAGACAGCTGAAAAACTTTGATAGCTTTTCTGAAATAGATAATTGGCTTTCGTCTAATGATTCTTCATCTCCTTCATAATCATCATCACCTTCAAAAACCAAATAAATCCCAGACCTTTTCAACTTAAGCCCTTTAATCATTGGTGGGTCATGCTCTATAACATTGATCTCATAACCATCTTTCAACTTAGAAACTATCGGATGACAATCTGGAAACCGAATTAAGTACAGATGATCTTCATGCGTCTTTGGAACTCCCTTTAATTCCAGCATTGTAGTGAATAAAGGTTTATTCATTTTGACAAGATTTGCTTTTATACCTGCTATTATAGGGAGTTGATCTCTTAAGTCATCCGGTATTTGAAGGTCGAGAGAGACAACAACACATATTATCACAGCTTTGATCTCACGGTTTTTGTGTTCTGAAAATCTAACCCCCGCTTGAAACCAATCTGGAATTCTGCTTCCAGGCATGCTAAGAGTGCGTATGTTCCTCAAACAAACCTGCAAGTAGATATTTTCCTAAGAAATAAGACTATTTCATTTTTTCCAGGGGGAGTGGAATTTAGTCACCGTTACATTACACTACAAATAGGATTAGGATTATTTTGCTTGCATTACAAGTAAATCCTAGTACTTTGAACCTGGTCTAGAATATTAGGACCGAACTAGAATTGGACCTTTGATATCTATAACAATGGATAGGTTATGACAACAGTTGCGGTGGCTTTGGTGAGTATTAGTTAGTTGATGGCTGCTTTTATCTATTTACTAGTCATAGACTTGTACGATGCATGGAAATATTTGATAATTTTTTTTGTTAAGTAAAAAATGAAAATAGTAGATGAAACTTATAAGTGTTAGTCACAAACTATTCTTAAGATGATGTGATAGTTTTATAACAAAGTATAGTTCATACAATATATATTTTTAGCTATCTATATTTGTTATTTGAAAGTATTTTAAATTTAGTAATTTTTTTTAAAGGAAACATAATGCACTTTATATTCAATTATTATATAAGTCGAGATATTTTGTAAATGACGTAATGTATAATTAGAGTTTGTTTCTAGTGCTCCTTACAAACCATTCATCCTTTATATGTATTGAATGGCTTAAAGAGGAAATAGATATAAGAAAATCTATTACTTATATTGGAAAAAAAATAGAAGACTTTAATAACATAAAAAAAGAAGAAGTAATTTTATCAATAACCTACCAACATTAAATTGAAAAGGTGAAATAATTGTAAATGAAGTAGCTCTTGTTTTTACATAAACCTCTCATCCTAAAGCATCATCGAAGTGGACGCTAAAGTGGACCATATGGACTGAATTGACCAAATTGAACCGAATGGACATAAATGGACCGGTTGGACCAAAATGGATGGAATGGACCGAAATGGATTGAGTGGACGAAAGTGAACCGAAATGCAACACTAATATGGCTTAATAGGAGTGTGACAACAATAAATAGTTAAATACTTAACTTTTAGATATTGTATTGATTTGGTGTTTTTGATGGAGTATGGGTGTGGCTATCTTTTGGAAAAGGGAGAAGATGATTTTTGGTTGACAATGGTCGGTGGCGAGTGACAACTATAGTGACATTGCTTTGGTTATTTTTTAATAAATTTTTTTCTTGATATCTTATTTAGAAGAATTTTTCTAAACTTTTTTCTATATTAAAATTTAAAAATAAGGAAAAGATCAAAACTATTGTTTTACCACATTGAACACATTTTTCAAGATTACGGATTGAAATTGACCTTTGAGAATCAAATTGAAAATAGGCAAAATTAGGGATTATAATATGTATTTTAATAAATTCATTTTATAAGAGGATCATTAAAAACACAACTTTTAGACAATGAATTCTAATTCAAACACCTCTCTTTGTAAGAATAAGGTTTAGGGCAAGGTTGTGCGTTCAAGACCATTGGGTGGGTGTGTGTAAATCCTAGTTCATGTCAACCACAGAGAGAGAGAGAGAGAACCTTAGACAGTCTTCTTTTAACCATAGAAGAGCATGCTTTGCAGCCACACATGTGTAACCTTGTCAATGACTTCAAGCATTCAAGGCCCGGAATATCCACCACCTTCTCACAGTTTGCAAGGTTTAGCTCCTGTAATCTTTCCAAGTTGGAAAGATCAGACACACTTTCCAATGCAGTACAGTTTGCAACATTCACGTCCTCCAAGTTTGAAGGAAGTGGAGGGAGAGACTTGAGCTCTTTGCAGTAGGGCAATAAAAGCTCTTTAAGATTGAAAAGGCCTGTCAAGCTGGACGGAAGGCTGAAAAAATTATTGTAGCCTAAATTCAAACTCTCCAATGATGATAACTTTTCAAAATCATCAGGAATCTTCCCACATAGTTTCCAAGCACGAGCATTCAATTCTACTAGCGAGCATAGATTGGAGAAAGAAGTAGGAAATTCAATAGAACTAGGCACGCTGTTTCCAGATAACTCAATATAAGGCTTCTTAGCCATTTTTAGTATCATTAAACTTGAGAGCATCCCAAAGCTTTCAGGTAATTCTATTACAGCAGTTTCTTCCATCCACAAATGGCGCAAGGACTTCAAATTTCCTATTGAAGAAGGAAGCTTACAGAGCTGTGTACACTTATTCAATCTTAATAAAATAAGATTTTCCAGCATCCCTATGGATTCCGGTAATTCAGAAATATTGGCACCGAAAAGGTTCAAAGTAGTAAGAGCCAGCATGCTTCCAATTGATTCTGGTAAAAATCTAAGTTTTTTACAATTCCTCATCTCAAGTTTCCTTAGCATTTTCAAGGCCCCTACCTGATCTGGCAGATATGTGATTGGTGTCCCATCTAACTGAAGCTCAACCATGGAAGCTAGTCCTTCAATTGAATCGGGCAATTTGCTTAGATCCTTACAGTTTCCAACTGATAACTCCTTCAAATATGACAGTGAACTAACAGAAATAGGCAGTTCTTTGATTGCACTACCATTAATTAGAAGTTTTGTCAATGATATGAGACTGCCAACAGAATCAGGAATGGCAGTGAGTGATCCACACCACATTAAACTTAATATCTCAAGGTTTGACAAAGATCCAACCGAATCAGGTATTTCTTCTATAGCAGAATCATTAAGAGAGAGTTCTTTCAGGGAAGACAACTTTCCAATGCAGTTGGGTAGTGTTCTTAAGAATTGGCAATGATTCAGATCAATCTTTTCAAGTTTTGTAAGGCGAAAAATGGACTCTGGTAGCATTGCTATAGCAGTTTTATCAACAAGAAGTTCTTTCAGAGATTTCATGCTTCCTATGTTCATCGGTAACTCTTTCAATTTTGAGCAGTCAGAGAGAATAAGGATTTCAAGATTTTTTAGCCCAGAGATATCAGTTGGAAATTCGATCAGGTTAGAACATTCTCTCAGGTTCAAATGGAGTAATGTACTCATGTTCCCAAGTGATTCATGAATCTTAGTCAGTTTCTTGCAACCCACAAGAATAAGCTTTTCCAGGGCATGGTTCCTAGATAAATCAGGAATAGCAGCTAGATTATAGCAACGACTGAGATTCATAACCATCAAGTTCTCAGCCACCTGAAAAACAAGACATTTTACTGTTAAAAGAGAATCATGAAGAACTGCTATAAAAAAAAAAAGGTGAAGGGAGGGGGGGGGGGGGGTTGTTGGGAAGAACAAGCAAAACACACAAGAACAAGTTCATTAAAATCTCATTATTACAGTCAATCCAAATTGTGGACCATACCTTGCTAGTATACGAACCCCATACTTTTTCAATTCCGCTTCTTGAGAGATCAAGGACAGCAAGTTCCCGAGGGCAAAAATCAGAAGGAAGAGTTTTCAGAGGACATTCTTTCCATTGTAGCCACTTCAGTCCAGCTGGAAGATATTTATACTTCCCTTCCAATCTCACATGGTTGATTTGAAGAAGTCTTAGATTAACCATTGATTCAAAGGGCTTGGTGTGAAGTACTACCTCTCTCTCATTCTCTGCATTATCCTGAAGAAATTTCTTGCACCATTCTTTCGCATATGTTAATGCAGAGGTTAAATTGGGCATTCTTTGAAGGTTTTCCCTAGAAATTCTCTCACCACTTGGATCCTGAACAAAGGGCCTCCCTTCAAAGTCTAGGACAATTCCTTCTATACATCTTGTTCCCTATTGTCAATCATGTAGAAAATAGTTAAAAAATTGGAATGTAGCCAAGTGAAACAGAGACAATAAACAAACAGTTATCAAGTTAAAACTGTACGATTACAATGGACATAAGAATATTATCCATTCTTTGGGAACTTGGAACATCTAAGGAATGGGATCAAACTGTCAGATTCAGATTTTGTTTTTAATAATTTTTTGGCAGTAAAATATGGAACTGGTGGAATTTGATTCAACCATCTCTTCTTGTCAATTTTCAAACTCAGAAATAATTAGCCTCTCTCTCTCTCTCTCTCTCTCTCTCTCTCTCTATGTTCAGTAAGTAGAGGAAACAACAATATGAATATGCTTGTGTGGTAGGACATTTAAGAGCTAATCAGGTTCGACGAATTGTTTGGTTTCCTGTCAATTGAACTACAGATATGATATATCTTAGCCTATAATTCATGAAATATTAGGATTTAGAGAATTTCATTGTGGAAAGAAATAGAAGTCTAGAAGATCCTAAGTCCTCTGGTTTGTGAATACAATAGAAGTCCAGAAGATCCTAATCCTTCCTGTTCTTATATGGTATAGACTGAAGATGTTAACTTGAACATTTTTAATCGTCTCTACCCTGAGAGTGAGAAGGAACTCTACCTTGAGAGTGAGAAGTAAATTTGAAGATACACTAGTGCTGTAGTGCATGAAGCAACAAGTGGAGCACAAACATCAGCATTCCATTTATCCCATGAGTATTATACATAACAATATGATGCATGCAGTGAAATATGTCAGTATTTTTCTATATTTGCTAATTGCCATTGAGGATTATACATAGCAATATGATGCATGTAGTGAAATATGTGAGTACTTCTCTATATTTGCCTCTTGGAAAAGTTTTGAACCTGCAATGCAACAGAAGAGGAACAGGAAAAAAAAAGAAAAAAGATGAGGTATCTCACTATCAGTCATACCTTCTCAGCCTTTAAGACTGTCATGATTTCATCATGATCCCACAGTCTACTTCGCATACCAGGATTTATAGGACTTTCATCTAGAACAATTTGTCTTCCCATGTCTCTAATTTGATCGTGCATCCACAAAGAATTGTCCTCAAAAACCTTAATGAGTGATCTTGCTCTGAGCACTGTAACTGCTATCTCAGCTCTAAAACCGAAACCTTTCAATGCATCGAGTATATCCTCTCTCTTAATTTCCATTTTAATGAATAAACATGCAATGTCAAGGAATATCTGCTGTTCTTGTACATCTAACCCATCATAACTTATCTTCAACACATCTTGAAGATTGCTTGGACGAATCCTTTTCAACTTTTGCAGGGCATCTTTCCATTCCTCTATTCTCCACCTTTCAAACAAAAAAGAACCAAATACTTCCAGGGCCAATGGTAGGCCCCCTGTAAGAGAGACCATTTGCTTGGATAGATTCATAAATCTTTCTGTGGGTTTCTCTCTTCTTAGCGCATGGTAGCTAAAAAGTTGTAGTGCCTCAGTGAAGGCCAACTCTCTGACCTCATAAAACCCATTCACAAGATGATCAGGTAAAACATCTCTGTTTCTTGTGGTAATAATAATTCTACTTCCTTCAGAAAACCAATCTCTTCTCCCAATTAGCACTTCAAGCTGTCTTACATTGTGAATATCATCCATAATAACAAGAACTCGCTTCTCATGAACTACGTCTTTGATTGCAGAGATACCAGAATTAACCTCATACACAGGAGGCTTATTAGGAGAAAGATGATTGATAAGTTTGTTTTGAAGGTACACTAAATCATCATCTTTTTCAGAATTTTCTCTATCATTTTTCATGAAAACGAGGTACTCAAAGCTACCAACAAGTTTATTGTAAAGAGCTTTAGCAAGTGTGGTCTTGCCAACCCCACCCACCCCATATAATCCCAAAACTCTAACGCCATTGGATCTAACATCTAACAAGCTCATCAATTCTTCAATGCGAGACTCGAGTCCAACTGTGTATGGAGCCACATCCAGTGGAGTACTGTCTAGTTCTTCCAACACCCTTTTGACTAAAAGTTGAATCAACTTTGCTTGTGCCTCATTACTGCCAATAAACATAAATGAGTCCATAGGAAACAAACTTGAAGGCTGATACTAATAAAATAAACATCTACAGTCAAATGGTAGAGATAAACATAGATAAAGTGTATCAAGTGCTCATGATAAAGTGCTTCAAACTCTATGCACTTCCGAAGGATGACCGCGATGTTCAACTATGAAGAATATATGGGAAACAAATATAATGTGACCGTGGCAGCTCCAGAAATTTTTTTAGGGTGGTTATCAAGAAACTCAAATTATTCAAAATTTAATAAAAAAGAACGTATAAATATTGACATAAAAAAAAAAAAAAAACTCGCAAATACTTGAAATATATAAAGTTCTACAATTTCCTATATAATTTTTCATGTGCATGATAACTTCAAAATTTTACCTACAAAATTTTTGTAATAAGCACAAATGTCTAAGGAATTTTTGTTGTGTATGTAGCATTACTATATAAAGATGAAAATTCAACTGAACTATAATTATTTTTTGTTGCATTATTATTGCTCTGTGCATAACATTACTTTTTTAAGAAAGATTTTTCTTAAAACTTAAATTTTGTTCTATCCACAACATTATTCTATCAACAATTCAACTCAACTCAAGTATTTGTTGTTGCATTAGACCACAGCCCACTACCTCGGTTAATAAAGTGTATAAACACTAAGATAAAGTCTAGGGATACACCCAACTCTACACTCAAATCTACAACATGCTTAGGTGCAAGCTTGTGATTATTGAACTTAGTTTTTTTTAATTAAATTCTTGTGTGGGTCCCTTGTGTAAATGTTGAAATCCAATTAAAACAAATGACATCCAAGTTGTGAAATTGAGTGGGAGTTTAGGTGTGGTCATAGGCGTTTTAACAAAGTAAACAACACACACACATATCAAAAATCTCATGTCTGGAGATCATGAGGTTGTGCCATGTGGCGCATTTTTTTTGAGATTCTCTTTATTTAAACTTTTACTTTAACGAAGTTTGCATTTATAGTAAAGTATTAGTTCATTGAATTAGCCATTAGAGCAAATGCACATATTAATTACTTATAGTTGTGCATTAATTATTTATATTAAATAAATTAATATGATTATTTTTATAACCTCTATATAAGAAATAATTTTTAGTTGGAATAGTAATAAATTTTGAATATGACATTCTTCCTCATATTTAGTTGTTTTAACAACAATTGACACAGAAACCATAAAAAATTAACATTATAAATTCTTTGTAATTAAATGTGTGTGTGTGGAACTAACATGGTAATATTTATCTTTGTAATTAGAAAGATTACTAAAAGAATAAATATGTTTATTTTGTTATATTAATTATTTTATGCATAATGAAATTTTAATATCATTTTTCTAAGAAATAGTTGATTTTTTTTAAATGTGAGAAATAATTTATTTAAAATATGGTATTCTTTCTCAAGTTTAGATGTTTTTAAAACAATTGAAACAAGTCCAAAGAAAGGAAAAATAAAAATAAATTTAGTAACACATAGTCAAGAATGTAAAAAAAAAAAAAAAAAAAAAATTTGAAGGTTATTTGCATTTTTTTAGTAGGCATGAAACATGCTTATCTCTATTAGCCACTATATCATGTAATTTTCAATTTGTAAACGCTTATATATAGTATGATCAAATCACTACATTACTCTTTAAGTGTTTTTCTATTTTGTCTATAAAATAACTAAAGATTACAATTTTTTATATGAAAAATTATTGAAATATATATATATATATATATAGTTGGGGGTGGGGACTTAAACCTTGGTTGTCTCTATTATAAAAATTATGAGGTGTCAATTAACTAATTTATAATATTTTTGGCAAAAAATATTAAAATATTTGAGAAAACTAATAATAAATAATTGTATCGCACATCATTTAGAACTCGGCTAAACTCACCACTAGCCCATGTACTAAACAACAATTCTAAACACCGTAAATTACTATCCACTTGTGAGCATTTCAAAGCAGAAATAGCTAGAAGCCTAGGAGACATTTGATTGACACAATTTTTGCAACAGATGAGAAGGTCTCTATATAATCAAAACTCTTTTTTTGAGTGAATCATTTAGCAACCAAACGAACCTTGATCTTCTCAATAGAGCTATCAGAGTTGTGTTTAATCTTATATACCCACTTGCAACCAATAGGTTTTTTTATGAGAAAGAAGAGGTGTGAGAGACCATGTATTGTTGGCCCCTAAAACTGTAATTTCAACAGCCATTGCTTCTCTCCAATCTTTAACAGCTTGAGTATAAGACTTAGGTTCCACATGAGAGGAAATCATATTGCAAAAACTCTTGTGACTAGGGGAAAGTTTGTCATAAGAAAGAATTGAAGAGATGTGGAGGAGAAAGAGCAGGGGATGGAGCAACAGAAACCTGATTGTAGTGATAAGATTTCAGGTACGAGGGTTTATGAATATTTCTAGTGGACCTCCTAAGCGGTGGACGAAGAGGTTCAGGTTGTTCAGGTGTAGCAAGTGCAGGTGGTGCAGCAGGTTCAAAAGGTGTAGCAGGTGCAGATGGAGCATCTGATGCAGGTGGGGCTTGTGTTATAGGTGGGACATCTAAAATAGGTGGACTAGATTGAAATGGAAGAATAGATTGAGTAGGTTGAGTAGGTGGAATAGAATAAAAACAATAGGCTGACTAGTAGATGTTGGTACAATATTAGATTGATGTGGAAGATGCAGGATTTAAAGAGAGCGGTATAGCTGGAGAGTAATCTTGAAAGAAAAAGGTAGATATAAATATAGGAATGGAATGAGGAAGACAAGATTGAGTAGTGTTCAAAAGGTGAAAATTGAGGGGAAAATGGAAATATTTGTTCATAGAAGTTAACATTCAAATAGAAATGAGTTTAGTTTTAAATGAAGAACTTTGTTCCTTTAATATTGTAAGGATGCCCTAGAAAGATACAAGCTCTAGCCCTTGGTTCAAATTTAGGTCTATTAATTGCTATGGTAGAGGTATAGCATAGACAGCCAAAGAGTTTAAGGTAATTGTAAGAAGGAGGATTATGAAAAAGCTTTTCATAGGGTGTTTGTGATAAATAACGACCTGCAAGTATTATTTACTAAAACACTTTTAACTTCAGTTTCAGTCTATTCAATCTGTGAGAGAAATAATTGAATATTGATTACTAAGATACCAATTTGAAACAAATATTAAGTTTGGAGAGGGGTATTATTTTATTTTGTTCTTTGTTTGAGCTAATTTATGTTATTGTTGTTTGGGCCTTTGAGTTGATTTGTATTTGTTTGGCCAATTTTTTACTGTAACCCATATAAAAAATATAATAATAGATAAGAATGAGATGTATAGCATTATCCTAAAATATTATTTCACTTTATTTTGGATTGTGAATATAAAACCTTAAGTGAACCTGTAATTAAGACAACGACTACTAGACATAAAATGTAAAAGCGAGCAAGAAGCACTAGATCTCCTACATGCATCACATTCAATCTTAGTTGAGTTGATATAAATATTGAGATATTTGACTGGTTCAAAGTTTTATTATATTCAATGTTTCCATTGCATGATTCTATGTAAACCCCATAGAGGGTAAAATCATAATGTCCTGTACATCATATCCACGGCTACAATGAATATCATTGAGAGTTCAGAGGAGCCAGTTTCTAGTTTCTGTTAATAATAAAATGCGCCTCATAGGACTTACTTTATTTTAAACTCAACTCAACACATATAAATTAGATTAACAAAGGTTTCAAATCCAATTACACAATTTATCTAGTAAAATGGGGTCGCCCCTATTAACAAAGAGACGAGAGAGTCAACTGGGAAGAAAAAGAAAGAAGACAGCAAAGGAGAACATGCAGATATTATATTTCAGTAGATGTTAAATGATTAAAAAAATATAAAGCTAAAACGTCCGCTAATTTAAATAAATAAAGAATTAAAGATGGATTAAAGAATTGCAAGGTGCACATGTAGAGATATCACGCTAAAGAAGCTGCCTGTTCATTAACAATTTTCAAAGACTCCGTACGATTATTATCTTAAAGCCAATTGCCACATTTCACTCCTCTGCCCCACTAAACAATTCGAAGTTACTAAATCTTTCACTCAAGAACACAATAAACCCTTCTCCAGTTCAATCAACAATCTCAAATAAAATAAGAACCAAAAGAAAATGAGAGAGAGAGAGAGAGAGAGAGAGAGAGAGAGAGATTTGTGATATGTATTTTGTTGTTTGATTTTTGGACGAGCTGATTTATATTGTTGTTTGGTTTTGGAAAACTTAAGCCAATGTGTGAAAAAATATTTAAGTTAAATTACTAATATATATGTGTGTGTGCATAGACTTATATATACACTTTTTTTTTCAAGTTGAACTCATGAGAAACATGTGGAGTTGCCCCTGCTTAGGCAAGAAATAAAGCATGTGACTAGATCCTCTCCGAAGAAGCTTGGGATGATTCAGTTAATATTTAGCGGAAAAAGACTAATCCATGAATGAGAAAGAGTGAATCCATTCAAGTTAAAGAAATGTAAAAGGTAGAGGATGACCAAAAATTAATAGATATAATAAAAAATGACATGTCAATTAGGGAAGTAACCTAGGGAATGACTTCAGATTAGATAGAATGACAAAAAAGAATACATGTGACCAACCTTAACTAGTTTGTTGAGCATCTATAATTAATCCCCAAAATTTAGGACTCAGGCTTGGTTGTTATTATATTAATAAATAAAAAAACTCACAATAACCAAGAGCTTGGTACTCAACTAGTACTTAATGTATTTCCAATAGATCTAGGTAATGGTGTATATGGGTCGGGTTGAGAGGTTTTTTCAATTTGACCTATCATGGTCGGGTTGAAGAATCCAATCCACTAGAATTGGATTGGACTCATGAGTTGGACAGTTTTTTTTTTTTAATTGAGCATTAGTACAAAACCAACACAAGTAAGAACAAATATATAACCTAAGTATAGTCCCAATCCAACACAAACTATTTTATTAATACTTCAAATTTTAAACCAACACAAATAACAAAAAATTTATATTAATACTTAATAGTGCATCAAACCAACACAATAATCAAAATGAATGAAATTTCATTTAATTTGTAAGATATCAAATAGTTCTATCTCAACTCACTTGAGAAACAAAATAAACACGAAGAAGTTTTATTTTTCTATAGTTAGTAGGTTATTATATAGTTCTATCCCAACTCAATTGATAAATAAAAGAGTAAATAAAAATCATATAATATATATTTTTAAATATATATTAAATATAGTTGGGTTGGACAAATTTGTGAATCTACTAATCCACACCCAACCCAACCCAAAAGTAAATTTTTTTTTTGACAATCTAACCCACCAACCAACTCCTAAAAACCAACCCAAATCGGCAGTTTGAGTTGGATTGAGTCGGTTTTGGCTAATTGGCACCCCTAGATCCAGGGTTCAAACCACTCCCCCCCAAAGAAATAATAAAAGATGGATTAAAGAATCGCAAGGTGCATAGACATACACGCCAAAAAAGCTGCCTACTTATTACCCTATCTCAGAGACTCCGT
Source organism: Quercus suber (assembly GCF_002906115.3). Lineage (NCBI taxonomy): Eukaryota > Viridiplantae > Streptophyta > Magnoliopsida > Fagales > Fagaceae > Quercus > Quercus suber. The sequence continues at coordinate 156,166 of NW_027069720.1, forward strand.
AAAACCATTATCTTAAACCCAATTGCCACATTTCACTAAACAATTCGAAGCTAATCTTCAACTCAATAACACAATTAAGCCCTAACACAATGTCTCCAAATCAATCAACAATCTCAAAGAAAGGAAAAAGAAAAACCAAATGTAATAATTCAAACATAAAGGATTCAATAGGTTTTGGTATTATTAGTTGTTTCCACTGTTAAAAAAAATATCATGATAATTATAACCACACTAGGGTTTTTATCAAAGGTTCCGTAGAGAATATCTCTTCAAAAGAACACAAATCACAAAAAAAATAAAATAAAATAAAAAAGCACATAATTCATAATTGTGAAGAATATACGTACAGATAAACACACACATACCTGTCTATGTCTTTGTCTTTGAAAACAAAACCAGCTTTTCCACCAGCTGTTTCCATGGCTTTCCTCCACTTCATCACCTTTTCCTTCTCAATTCCCTTCTCTTCGTGCTCCCTAAAATGTTTTCCGAAAAAGGGTCCTCTTTGTTTTCGAACATCAGAGGGGTCAACTTGGTAGAACACAGGGAGTATGAGCCTCTTACACTCGCATATCTTCGAAAGCTCCTCGAGGCACCACCTCGAATCTGCATAGTTTTGGGAGATGATGACGATGGAAGCTGCGGACTCCTCGATCGCGTCGAGTAGAGTCGGCGCGATCTCGTCCCCGCGGCGTAACCCATCGTCGTCGCGAAAAGCTCGGATGCCTTTGTTGTGGAGCGAGGTGTAGAGGTTGTTTATGAAGGGGTAGCGTGTGTCTTCGCCTCTGAAGCTTAAGAACACGTGCCATCGGAGCCTGGAAACTTCGGAACTGGAAATGTCGTCGTCTTCGTTGTTGTGATCCTCCATAGTTAATTCACTGCATGTGCAGTGTTCTTGACCTTTTTGACCCAGCGTGCTTCATATATGCTGCGAAAAGTTGAAAGGACGAACCTGATCTCTTACTTGTATGGTTAGAAAGAAGGGTTTTGCCAATATTACACGCCAAGTATTTCTTTTTGGTAATATACTCCATCAATCCATTTGCTGCTTATTTTCCCTAAAGTGGGTACGTAAGGAATCATTAATTCATTTTTACAACTGGTTTTTCACTTTCATCCAATGCACATGCTCAGAGTATTAGCATTGAAAAATTTTAATGCTAATTTATTTTACAATTCTAAAAAGTCACTTTATCATTATAACATATTATTTTATAATACCTCCACGTCTCAAACTTCTATTTCCTTCTTTTACTTATTAAAATAATATATCTACATAATAAAATAATATATCTCAAAATTATATCTTTTTTCTCCGATCTCTTTCTCCTCTCTCTACATAATAAAATATTATAATTTTTTTATAATACTTGCTACTGTGCAATTTTATGTTTAGAATTGCACGGTAGCAGTATTGCAAAAAAAATTTGCAATACTGCTGTTTAACATTCCCCAATACAAATGGTTTTGGAGCTTAAGATTTCAAATTTTTCTTAGATTTGACATTAGCATTCTCAATGCTAATGCTCTCATAATCACGTCAACTTTCCTTCACACCTTGCACATTGTAGTTTGTACGTTGTTTCTATTTTATTTTACACACACACGCAAGGAAATAGATACAACGGTAGACTTTCACAATTTCTTTGGCAGTTATTAGTTTATCTCAAACCCATCTTGACAGGGAAAGGAGTGCATAACCTTGGTATTCAAATCATTTGTGTGTAAATGACCTGAATTATACATTGTGTGGAGACCCAGTCCCTTGCCTGAAATTCACAATAAAAAAGTATGCGAGCTCGGAGGTGAAAATGCTTGAATCCAAGCTGTTTTTTACTAGAAAGGTAATGTTGGCCTGAGCATTAGTAGCTGATGAGTCAGCCCAAATCTTTCAGCCTTTGGATCATCCAAAAAGAAGTCAAGGTTTGAAATAGAAAGAACAATATAGGAAAAAAAAAAAAAAACAGTGAGGTAAGAAAAAAAAAAAAAAATAAAGAGTATGAAGTAGCTACAAGCTTCATTAAAAGTTGCCTGAAAACTCCAAGTTTCTTTTGAAATGGATTGCAGGTGGCTTATATGTTTAATGGGCCAAAGCACCTTTGCAAATTAAGGCCGCAGAAAGTCCAACTATACAGGCTTAGATCTTTCTCTTTCTTCTTCTTCCTCGATCTCTTGCACTTGGCTTTCTACTTCACAATCAGATTATTAGACTTATTGTTAAGTGATTAAATTCACAATTTTCTAATAGTTTAAACTTTTGGGACAATCGGTAATTCAACACAAATTAAGAGGCGTTCTCTTTCTCTTACCAGCTGAAGAACTTACTTAGCTTTTCTGAAATTGATAGTTGGCTTTCGTCTAATGATTCTTCATCTCCATCATAATCATCATCATCTTCATAAACCAAATGAATCCCATACTTTTTTCAACTTAAGCCCTTTAATGATCGGCGGGTCATGCTCTATAATACTTATCTCATAACCATCTTTCAACTTAGAAACTATCGGACGATGATATGGAAATCGACATAAGTACAGATGGTCCTCGTGCATCTTTGGAACTCCTTTTAATTCCAGCATTATAGTGTACAAAAGTTTATTCATTTTGACAAGAATTGCTTCTATACCTGCTATTATACGGAGTTGATCTCTTTGAAAACAGAATTACAGAGGTTGAATCTACAACTGAAACGAAGCCTCAAAGTTAACAGCAGAAGCATCAAACGGCAGCGTTTTGTTAAATGAGACACGACACCGTTTTAGTCTCATTCACGTGTGTTATAATACTTGAGCTAAGTGATGTCGTTTTGATCATACTCTCTTTCTCTACGAATTCTGGACTTGCACTGCTCTTCTCTGTTATGGATACTAGTATGTAGCTCCGTGCTACAGCACGGGAATGGATATATTATTAATCATGAGTTTATTCATGTTTAAAAGGCTCAGTTAAGTCTAAATTCATATTATTAACCAGAAAATTTCATTAACAAAACTTAGCAGTATATATATTTTACACAAAAAGATGAACCTTGGTGACAATGTTTATCCAAAAGACCCATTCACGCTTTTGAATCTTCAATCTCTATTAGTGATTGAAATTTTCGTAGCTTAAAAAATTTTAAATTAAAAAAAAAAATACCCAGAGTTGTACTCATTTTGTAGTTTTACGATAGGTCATTTTGTAACATGATGGACATTTATGTAAAGAAAAAACCTCTGAAGTTCCATGGCTGATAAAAGAAATTCTCTTCAATCTCTTTTTATAGAGAGATAGGTTTGTGCGTGTTTTTATACATCATTCATAGTTGTATTATCACGAAACAAGTCCAATGGATTTAGATTGGTACTACCGATTCCCAAAGCATGAGTGTTTAATGTGTTATTAATTTCATCTCATTGGCTTCTACACATGGCAGCAAAATTAAAAATAATTAGATTGTACACGTATATAGTAAAATTGGACTCCAATTTCAGATTCTAATTGAACAATTGGAATGATAATATATGATAGTAACAATGATAAGAAAATTCAAATAAAATTTCGGATTAAATTGTAACAATCTGAATAAAAAATTCTAGTAGAAAGATAGGGTGGAGTGATCCACTCCAAGAAGGCGACTAAACTTGCGTAAATATAGAATAATAAATCTCTCTCTAGAAAATTTACATTATTCATAACCTTTACCTTCACTGAAAATTTTAAAAACTTAGTGACTCAAATCTGCCATCCAGACATCTACAGCCAGGTCCTCTCCAATTCGCGTGATTATAATAAATATAAAGATGCAAACTTTGTAAGTAAATAGTAAACAAAACTCAGTGTCAGAACCAAGAATAAAGCACTTTAATCCGAAACTCAATGCAAATGTAAAGATGCAAACTCTGTAAGCAATTTATAACTAAAATGCAAACTCTGGCTTTGCTATCTTTTTGGAAACTATGCAATGTACCCAAACCAAGTTCTTATCATCGATATTAATCTCTTTGGTTTTCATGTTTGACTGCAAAATCAAGAAAAAACTTAATTAGCACAGTAACTCACTTGACCCGATACATAGAAGTGGTTTTAATGAGAATGAGCTCACATACATTTATCTTTTTGGAAATTATGCATTGTACCCAAATCAAGTTCTTATCACCGATATTAATCTCTTTGGTTTTCACGTTTGACTACAAAATTAAGAAAAAACTTAATTAGCACAATAACTCACTTGACCCGATACATAGAAGTGGTTTTAATGAGAATGAGCTCACATACATTTATCTTTTTGAAAATTATGAATTGTACCCAAACTAAGTTCTTATCACCAATATTAATCTCTTTGGTTTTCACGTTTGACTGCAAAATTAAGAAAAAAACTTAATTAGTACAGTAACTCACTAGAACCAATATATAGAAGTGGTTTTAATGAGAATGAGCCCACATACATTTAGCCACATGATGCAAATTCAACTTTAATTTCAGATTCTAGACACATGGCACAAAATTAGAACTCTAATTAGGAATTCTAATTTGGCGTGTACATGTGGCACACAATTAGAGTTCTAATTTAGAATTCAATTTCACACTCTCTCTGCTTCACCTATTATTATATATATAGATTAGTCTAGATATTTTATTTATGGTGTACAGTTGTAATCTATTAGGTGTTTGTTAGAGTTTTTTAGGTTGGAATCTTCTAGAGAAGTTACCAACTATGTAATGTATAAATAGAGAGTGTGAGTGATGTATTCAGTTATGTAAGCTTGAATAGAAGTTTCCTTTTGATTCTTCATCTTCTCTCTCTCCCTGTTGTACACAATCCACCATTGTTAAACCTTCAAGCTTGCTTTCTTTCATGGTATCAAAGCCTGAATCCATGACTTCCTCTACTCCTACAAGCACTACTCCTCCACCACCATCACCACCGATAACCTCTCAAATGCCTTCACCATTGTTACTATTCTCTAATATGTCAAACTTGATGTCAATCAAACTTGATTATACAAACTACATTCCATGGAGGCACTAGTTGATCACAATATTGGAAGCTTACTCTCTAGTTGAACACATTGATGGTACAACTCCACAACCTGGTCAGTTTCTTCTTGATCCTAAAGGACGCTTGACCACAAATGTGAATCTAGAGTTCTAAACCTAGAAAATCAAAGACAAAGCTCTTCTTTCTTTGATTAATTCCACTCACACCACAGGTTTTCTCTCTCATGGTTGGAATCACCACTTCTAGAGAAGTGTGGAATACTCTGGAACAAAGGTTTACCTCAACCTTAAGGGCAAACATTCTCAATCTAAAATTGGAGCTTTAAAGTCTCAAAAAAGGTTCAGATTCAATGAATACTTTTCTGTAGAAGATTAAGATAGCTCGTGATAAACTCCTTGCAGTTGAAGTAGTTGTGGATAATGAAGAACTCATCTATATTGTTCTTCGAGGTTTGCCTAAGGATTTTGCTCATTTTTGCTCAGCAATCCGTACTAAGAGTGAACCAATCACCTATGAACAGCTTTCAATCATGTTGCAAAGTGAAAAACAGGCCATGACAAAGAATCTTGATAGTACTTCACATTCTCTGGCTATGTTTGCTTTTGGAAATAAGAATCCTAATAGTCCTCAACCTTAGTCACATAATCATGGTGGCTCTAATAGAGGAAGGGGAAAGAACAATGGAAATAGAGGAAGGTCAAACCTTTACTCAGAATTATAACTTATAACAGTGGTGGAGCAAGGTTCAACAACAGTGGTGGTGGAGGTCAACACCAATTCTTTACTCCTCAACAGAATTATAACTTTAACTCAGAATGCTCATTTTGGAGGTCAATTTGGAGGTCAAACCTTCAAGAATGATAGACTTATTTATCAAATCTGTGGAAAGGCAGGTCATCAAGCCCTTGATTGTTATCACAGGATGGATTTTGCCTATCAAGACAAGAATCCACCAACAAAGCTAGCTGCAATGGCTTCAGCTTCTAATGTAGCCTTGACTAATAGTCAAGATCCTCGGCTAGACGATTCAGGAACTTCAGACCACCTCACTGCTAATCTGAACAATCTTTCTGTTCAGTCACAATACAAAGGCTGAGGTAAGGAGATATGCCATATCTCTACTCCCACAAGAATGATCAAAACACATGGGCTTTGCTTTTGACTCACCTGGGTATGAGTCATTTTTTGTTGCACAGCTTGGTATATATGCCCCACAAAAGGCATGGGATGTTGCTCGAAGAGCCAGCATGAAATCTAGGCCAAAGATACCCCTTAAGAAATAGTTTGAAATGTTATTATTGTACAAAAGTTTTCATTTTGACAGTCAGCTATAGGATGTTTGTAAAATTAGCTTGTGCCATATCTAGTACTGTTTTTTTTTTTTTTTTTTTTGGTCCATGTTTTCCTTCACCCATAAATCTATTCTTGTGGAAATACTGGTCCCCCCCAAAAGTAAAAGGTTGTGTCCTTTATTTTGGTCACTCTTAGATAGTTAGATGAGACTTTTAAGTGACTTTTTTTAGTAGTTAATTAATAGATGACTTTATTCAAAGCAAACAAGGGAAAAAACATAATAGGATAAATTATCATTTTGGTCCCTAACTTAATTTTTTTATCAAGGATGAAAAATCATTTCAAAACTTTGTGAGAAGGCATTTGAATCCAAGATTTATATATAAACAATTACTAGGGAAACAACACACCTCCTTAATATAATAAAATAAAATTAGAGAGAAGTACAAAACTAGATTTTCTTTACAAATGAGTAACCTACCCTTAATAATCTATTTCAAGAGATTGAGATTTGAGTGCTTATGCAAAATCTGAAAAGCTTTACGAAACAGTTTAATCAAAATCAATTTGTTATATTTGTATGCCCTGTTCTCCCCATTCTTCTCACCGATTCCTTCCTTAATGATTTTTGGGATTTTAAGACCCCAATTATACTTTTAACTTCTTTTTTTAGGCCATGTGGCAGTCCATGAGCATCCTAGATGGCATAAAAGTAATTTTTTATTTTGATCATTATCCATGTTAGGATTTCCATTCATCACTTAATGATATACATTATTTTTGACATAATACCAAAAGATTAAGTACTAAATTTACACATTTAAAACATTAATGACCAAATTGATACATAGTGTTAAACATCAATATGGACCAAAATAGTAGTTTTTCCTTAAATAATACAAGACTTTGTGCAAAGGGAGATCACAAATCACCACCGCACACCCTCAGTGCGGTGGTCACTTCACAAGTATAAGTGCTTGTGGGGTGTGGGGGGTAAGGGCCGGGATTCAAGTCTCCAAGAGGGAGCTTCACCCACATATACACTTAAATTAGGTTAAAGTAGAAATTCTATCTTGTATTAAAAAGAAAAAAAAAGAAAAGAAGGGAGATCACAAATCACAAAGTCAAAAGCAAAGCTATGTAAGAACTCCAAGAAAGAGTACCCTTCACTCAAACAAACATTTTAAACAAGCAACCGTATATCTCTTGCCATTGCACAATGAAGCAAACAAAGAACTAACAAATTTTGTGCTATTTTTGCATATTCAACACTAGTTGATAATCCAATTAAAATAATAAAAATAAAAAAAACCTCACAAGTGGAAAATCCTTTTTTTTTTCCCCGAGAAAGTAATCAATATATTTTAGTTCCAATGATGATATTTTAGATTTTTTTAACGTTAGCTGTCCAAGCAAAGAATGAGACCCTCTGAAGCACCTTAACGCCTAGATGCTTTTCAAAGGAAAATTACCCTTCTAAACATCAAAAGAAGAAGTCAAGATCGACATAAAACTTCCCTAATTCAGAAAGTTTCCATAACTTGCAATACCTCCGATGTCTAGAAGACTAGAAGTTAGATTACCAGTTAAAGAAATTAATCACAAATTCCTAGTCCATATCATGTCTTCACCACCCAATTAGGATGTTGTGTAAGCATTCTTGTCTACTGCCAATTGAAAACATTTTAGGACATACTTTTAAACAGGAGTCCACATACCATGTTTGGTTCTTTTGAAAATAGACACGGATTTCCTCCAAACTTGGAAATCCTACATATAGGGGCAGGTGTCACTTAAAAGGAGGAGACACCTCAGCTTGGAGTCATGTGCAACGCACATGACCCATTTATCCGTGGAAGAGCTGTTAACCCTAACAGCGTTAGCCTCTTTCTTCTCCAACACACGTTCAGCCTCTTTCTTCTTCTCAAACACACCCACACAGCCTCACGCCTCTCTCTCACAGCCTCAACCTTCGTTTTCTGAGCAAACTCAGACCGGCAAGAGAATCCGGTCCAACTGGACACCCCTCTCTCTCTCTCTCTCTCTCTCTCTCGCCTCAAACTCCTCAAACCCGCATCTCAACCTGAGGTTCTGAGGTTCTGACTGGTGAGAGCTTGTGAGGCGGAATGGACGGCGGCCACATGCAACAGCCGTCGATCTCATTGGACCAACAGGACAGCCCTTCTCTTCATCCGCTTCCCCCTTTGCTGATTCCGCCCCATTCAGTTTCTCACTCAGCTAATGCCGCTCCCATAAATTTGCCGCCAAGGACCACCACTCCCACCGCTCCTACAGCTCCATCGTGTCTCGGCATTCTCCCTGACAGTGACAAATGCAATGGTTCTCAATTTGTTCAGGTCTGATTTTCTTTAAAAAAAAAAACATTGTTTTTTTTTTAAAGATAATTATTTCCTCAAATTGGTTTCTCAAATTGCATTATATTTGAAGTTTGAATATTTGTCCTTATGATTATGGACATAGATGAGTTCTATAGCTTAAGAGTTTTTTAGTATAATTTCTGTTGAATAGGATGTTTAGGTATTTTGAGTTCTGAATATTGTTGTTGTTGATTGTGACTGTTTGTAAGACTATAAGCAACTACAGTTTATTAATTTCTGTTGATTGTGACTGTTGTTGTTGTTGCTGATTTTGAGATCTGAATATTTTTTGCTGTGTTTATTAAAAAAATTGAATATTATTTTTCATATTGAATATTCTTAACACTATTGCTTTTTATTAGTTTTTGGATTTAGGAAGAAGCTCAACCTATTGATGGCAGTCCATACACCCCCAGTAAACACAATAAGGAAATTAAGGCACCAATGATTGGAATGAAATTTGATTGTGATGATAATGCATATGAGTTTTACAAACAATATGCTCATAGAATGAGTTTTAGTGTAAGAAAACAGTATGTTAGGTGAGGAAGTGCTAGACATATTAAGAGGAGAACATTTTGTTGTTCAAAAGAAGGTGAACGAGCTATTGACAGACGTCGTGAACAAGTATCTTTTCATCACCCAATTTCATGAATTGGTTGTTTAGCACAAATGACTTGTCAACTTCAAAAGGATGGTATGTTAGAAGTTGTTTCTTTTCACAAACAACATAATCATGAGTTTGCTCCTTCTCCAATGAAACAAATGTTAAGATCAAATAGGAAAATAACACCCGCCCAACAAGCTTTTACGGATGATGCAGAAAAATTTGGGGTATCAATAAAACAAACCATAGATTTGTTGAGCATGCAAGTTGGTGGTTATGAAAATCTTGGGTTTTTGAATGTTGACTATAAAAATCATGTAAATTCCAAGAGGAGAGAGGCTTTAAAGAGAGGAGATGGTCGTGCTGTGATGGATCACTTTAGAAAGATGCAATTAGAAGACCCATCTTATTTTTATTCTATACAACTTGATGACGATAATCAAATTTTGAATATTTTTTGGGCTGATTCTAGATCTATAGTTGATTATGGGCACTTTGGGGATGTTGTATGTTTTGACACCACTTATCGAACAAATTCATATGGTCGACCCTTTGCTCCATTTATTGGGGTTAATCATCATAAACAATCAATTGTTTTTGGTGCAGCTTTACTTTATGATAAAACTATAATGTCATTCAAGTGGTTGTTTGAAATTTTTTTGAGTGCAATGTCAGGAAAACAACCAAAAACTATATTTACAGATCAATCTGCTGCTATGGCTAATGCAATAGAAGATGTGTTTCCTGAATCAAATCACTGTCTATGTGTGGCATATTTATTAGAATGCTGCTAAGCGTCTACATCATATATTTAATTCATCAAACCAATTTCTAAATGATTTTAGTAATTGTGTGTATGATTTTGAAGATGAAAATGAATGGATAGTTGCTTGGAATGACATGCTTGAGATATATGATCTAACTGATAATCCCTGGTTGCGTGAAATGTTTGATGTGAAAGAGAAATGATGTATGGTATATGGTCGACATATGTTCACTGCTGATATGAAAAGCACTCAACGCAGTGAGTCAATGAATAGTGTGCTAAAGAAATTCTTGAAGCCAAAACATGGCATTTTGCAATTTTTTGGACATTACTTTAGAGTATTGTCTAATAAGCGAAGTCAAGAACTACAAGCAAAGTTCAAAATGAGACAAACAACACCAGTTTTACTATTTGATTTTGAGATGTTGAGACATGCTGCAAAGTAGTACACTCTCGAAATATTTAAAATGTTTCAAGATGAATATGTGAAGATTGTGGATTGTACTATTTACAAGGCTAGTAAATCTGATTTTATCACAGAATATAGAGTGAAATATCGAAACAAAACTCAAGAGCACTTAGTCAAATATGAAGCCTCAACAACGACAGTCTAATGTAGTTGCATGAAGTTTAGCTTTTTGGGAATTCTATGTTCCCATGCTTTGAAAGTTCTTGACAAGAAAAATGTTAAGAGAATTCCAGTCCATTATGTATTGAAAAGATGGACACAAGATGCAAAGGCTGGTTTTATCAAGGACTACCGTGGCATTGATGTTAAAGGTAGTGCTCGAGAGTCAGTGGGAAAGCGTCTTTCTCACTTGAGTCACAAATGTCTTCAAATTAACACACTTGCAGCAGAGAGAGAGATGATGTATGAACATGTTGATAAATGTTTTGACAAATGTTTGCAGGATTTGCAAGAAATGAGAAGTAAATGTTGTTTGTCCTCTATGGAGGGTGAGGTCCATGGTGAAGTTGTTCCCAAGAATGTTTTACAAGGTGATGGTGGATTTGAGTCACATGTAGACGTTTCTCAAGGCAAATGTGGGATCAAAACAAAGCCTACTGTAGGTCGTCTAAGAGGAAGGTTGAAAAGTTCATTAGAAAGGACAAAAAAAAAAAAAAAAAATCTCAAAGCAAGAAGGATCAATCCAAAAAGACTAGTGGAACAAGACAAGTTCAATCACATGGTGGCCTAAATAGAGTAAGTTCATTTACATTTCATTATTGAACATGAATTTGTAGGTTCATAAATTTGTTTTATGTGACAATTATTTTTTTCTTCCCACATAGGTCTATTCCTCTGTTAATATTAATTCTCACAAAGAACATAGTAATGTTGAACAACCATCACAATTAGTAGATAACATAACTCATATGATGCTACTACTTACATATTTTTTCTAATATCCTATTAAGCAATTACTAATATTAAAAAGTGACACATAAATTTATTTAAATGTCATATACAGGAATCTTTCAGTTGTAGTAATTTGGTTGGACAAGACAACGTTGTTGGGTTAAATGGTTTGAATCAGGTATTTTTATAAATTTTGTCTAATATTGTTGGAGCATTTTAATATTAAATAAATGAAATGAATAAATGTAATAACATAAATGAAAAGATATGGGAGTAAATATGGGAGATGAGGAGTTAGTGAAAATGTTTAATCCCACATTGAAAAGGAGAGAGACTTTTTTATTCTTTTTAATTGTGGTGATTAATGGGCTAAAATGTATTGACTTAGATATTGGGCTAGATACGTGCGCAAGGGGGAGGTGAAGAGTGGAGGTATCAAAATTGGAAATGAATCAGCCTCTTGGATCCTCCTACTTGACAGCCCATTCAGAGCAATTACCATATCTGTTGGTGAGTAAATGACCCGAATTAATACTTCATTTTTACTATGGAATATAAAGAGCCATTAACCCACTTAATGGACTATCCGTTTGGGCCTTTTCATTCTTCAGAAACTCCTTATCAGACCATTAATTGTGTAACTCCAGTCCATCAAATTAATATCCAACAATTAATCTTGTAACACCCACTACATCAGAATAATGGACCTAATTAATCAGAATAAATTGGGTAGTAATTTCGTGAGGCCCATTGAGCCTATAAATAGACTCATTCAGACTCAATCCAAGTTACTAAAAAAATCACAATATACACAGAGAAAAAATAGAGAGATTCTTGGCAAGGAAGAGTGTTCTTTCTGGTGGAGCTTTGGGCTTGAACACTTTGTGCAGAAGTTGTTCTAGCCATACGACACTTGTTGGGCTGTTGTATCCTGGGGGAGACAAGTCAGAGAAGGTCTGCACCGGTTACAAAGTTTAGCCAACCAAGGGCTTGAATCTCCTTAAAGAGAGCGAGTGCCGCGCCTCAGTCCAAATAGTGTTGTGTAATTTCTCTTTACGTTAATAATATTCAGAAGTATTTTCAGTTTCTCTTTGTGCTATTTTTATTACCATTGTATTTGCACCAACAATATCCTACTACCCAGTTACTTTCATTAGCATAGAAAATGAAATCTTGATTTGTTTAAATGCTATATGTAGGAATCTTTTGATTGTGAATTTTTGGTTGGACAAGATCACGTTGGATTATATGGCTTGAATCAGGTGTGTATACTCGTTATGAATTTTGCCACAACTTAAACTTATATTTTCCTTTTAGTTATTTTTTCCATACACTTATTTTATATTTGGTGGCATATTTTGCAGGTTTTAGTAGATCCTGATATTGACAACCTTTGAAAAACACCATATTTGCTGTTTTCCTTGTGTTTTGCACAGTTTTTGGACAATATATTGGTTGTTATATAACATCTAGTGGACAGAACTTTGACAGTATTTTTTGGATAGCACATTTGACTTTGACAGATTTTTGGAGAGCATATCTGACAATTTGGATAGATTTTTTAGACAACACAATTTGGACAGATTTTTTGGACATCACAATTTGGATGTATGCAATGGGAAAGTTCATTTTTATATTTTTGTATCTATGTATTTGCATATTTGAACAAGGCAACTTTAAATGAATGCAATAGAATGATATGGATGGAAATTTAAATTCAGGAACTTTAAATTTAGCAATAGATTTGTTGAGCTTTTCTTTTTATTTGGCACTTTTTAAGATTTAGGAATTTTAAACTTAGATATAGATTTGGTTGGCAGAAAACATTCAAGTGAAACAAATATAACCTGAATTGCAGAAGAAAGCAGCAACTTTCGTAATAAAAACCAACTTGGTTGGCTGGTTGAAACATGCAGAAGTTTGCAACTTGGTTTGTTGGATGAAACAAATATCTCCAAGTATCTTTATAATTGAACTATGCAGAAGTTTGCAATGAAACATGCAAGTTCAGTCTTGAAAGAATAAGAACTCATAAAGTTTTTTTTTTTTTTTCTTTGTCCTCTTTTGTATATACCATTTGATGGCTGGATGCAATTGAAATCATTTTAGAGTTTGAGCCAAAAAAAGATCTTTGGTAACGTTGGGTCTTGGATGCTCATATATTTGTAAGGCAGGACACATTACACATTGATTGATATAGTACTCATTGGTGCTATTAGTAATGTATGTTAAAAGCAATGTGTAGTAATGGCCAAATTGACAGCCTCTATATAAAACTCAGGACCTGAGATTCCCTTCTATTTGGATAATCTTGCAATTACATGACACCAATTGGTTCAATTTTCATAAAAGAAAATAAAAAAATGGAGGATGTGGTTACGTGGGCACATCACCTACAAATTCAATAAGAGAGCTGATTTGATTCTCTTTTGTTGGAGTACTTTAAGAGAAAAAAAAAATAGAGTAAGTTTGGGTCCAAAAAGGCTCATTGTTTGTTTAAAAAGGCTCATTTGCCTCACAATAATAACATAACATAGCTTGAAAAATACATGATCAATAACACTTTCCATTCATTACATCACCAAAGAAAATCTGCTGAAAAACATCAATGCTACCATGCACTTGTACACAAATCACCAACTAAGTGCCTGGTTATGCAAAAGAGGATAAAAAAGCCAATTTTTACAGAATAATAATAATAATAACAATAACTGAGGGAAGCCAAGGCTACAATTTCCAATCAATTTTCTGCACTTCTGCTTTTAGTTTCACCTCATCTGCAAGTCATGGTATACTTTACAAAATTTTTTGCTTCACTCTCAAAGTGCTAGTAGCACAAACTCAATTTGACCACAAGTATGGTGAAATGCCAGAGAAAAGACGGGGTACACTGGCTATAGCACAAACTCAAAAAGGCTCATTGGCTGCTCCAACTACTACCATCACATAAATTTTGTCAAATGCAGGACCCAATGAAAATACGGGGGCATATTCTAGCCACTCATCAATCTGAGAAGAAGCAATAACAGGATTAGAATGAAGTAAAACATTAACAGAAAACAACTTAAAAAAAGATTCCAAAGAAAATAACTTGGCCAGATTCATATGCATTTTGTCCATAGAAATTGGGAAGGCTAGCAACACGAGCAATATAGCGAAGAAGCACATATGTTCCATGTAATTTATGCCTACAATGCAGAGGTTAGTTTGAGTACTATAGAATCTCTAAAATCTCTCACAGTGATTACATTACATATGGATAACAGACAGCATCTTTGGGTTTTAACTTGAGAACCCATAAAAGGGGTACACTGATTGAATAAAGAACATAGATAGATGGAAGTGGAATCCTTATAAGTCGTGGAAGTAGCAGAAATATATAATTACATCAAAGACAAAAGAGAGAAAAAAAACCCAATACATCAATTCAACTAAAAAGACCCATATAAGTAAAAATAAAAATAGATACACAAAATCTAAGCTTTAGGAAGAAAAAACAAATCTTTATCGAAAAGAAGAAGAATGAATACCCATTAGAGAAGAGAAGCGTGGGAGCAGAGTTAGGAGGTAGGGAAGTGAAGCATCACAAGATCGGCGGCTGCTGCTGTCCGGTGTGATCGGTGAGATCGGTGAGGAGGTAGGGGTTGTCCAGTTGGTCCGGTGAGATTGGCGGCTGCTGCATGTGGCCGCCGTCCATTCCACCTCACAAGCTCTCGCCGGTTAGAACCTCAAGTTGAGATGTGGGTTTGAGGAGTTTGAGAGGAGAGAGAGAGAGGGGCTGTCCAGTTGGACCGGATTCTCTTGCCGGTCTGAGTTTGCTCAGAAAATGAAGGTTGAGGCTGTGAGAGAGAGGCGTGAGGTTGTGTGGGTGTGTTTGAGAAGAAGAAAGAGGCGTGAGGTTGTGTGGGTGTGTTTGAGAAGAAAGAGGCTAACGCTGTTAGGGTTAACAACTCTTCTACAGTTAAATGGGTCATGTGCGTTGCACATGACTCCAAGCTGAGGTGTCTCCTCCTTTTAAGTGACACCTGCCCCTGTATGTAGGATTTCCTTCAAACAAGTTTGGAGGAAATCCGTGTCCAAAACTTTGAAAACAGGGTGTATTTTGTTTCATTTTTTGTTTTTTGTGAAACTCATCAGTAAAAACTTATTTGAGTTTGCCTTTTTTGTTCTTATTTTCATTCCCCCCAACCCCCAAAAAAAAGAAATGTGAGAATGAAAACAAAATATGAAAGTAGCTTTTTGGTATTTTCATTTTTAGCAAACTATGTTCGGTGGCATTTTTGTAAAATAACTGAAAATTGTGGAAAAAGGTTGCGAGCATATCAATGAAAATTGTAGGTCTTTTTCATATTTAAGAATCAAGTCCTAAGAGCATCAGTAATGGGGCTTCTATATGCCAAATGTTAGGAACATTTGGCATTTAAGCCCCAAAACTGATCAGCAATGGGAAGGCCATATCCCATATGCAAAAAAAAATTTGAGATTTAGCTACAGTACCATCTCAAATGTAAGATGGTACTGTAGCTGAATGGTATAAAAAAAATAATTTTTTAATGTTTTTTAACCCAGAATTTCTCTCTCATCTCTCATTATTTCTCATCTTTTCTCTCTCTTCGTTCTCTCTTTCTCCTTTGCTCTGTGCTCTCTTCAGACCCAATACACTCTCTGATCCTTTCTCATCCCTTTTATTGCTCTCTTCAGAATTGTTGTTGCTTCGTTCTGCTTTCTGCTTCATTTGCTATGGATTCCGATGGGTTTGTTATGGAATTCGATGAGGTTGCTATGGATTTGTGGGTTTCTGTGTTGATCTGGGAATGAGGGTTATGGGTTGATCTGGGCATGGTGGTTGGTTGGGAGTGGTTGATGGTGGGTTTGGATCGGCGTGGATCGGCGTGAGGGTTGCGTTTGGATCGGCGTGAGGGTTGGGTTTGCTGGTGATTTTTATGGATCGGAGTGAGGGCTGGGTTTGGATCGAATTTGGGGGGGTTGTTTGATCGACGGGCTGGGTTTGGACTGGTGGGGTGGGTTTGGATCGGCGTGAGGGCTGGTTTTGCTGGTGATTTTTTTGGATCGGAGTGAGGGCTGGGTTTGGATCGGAGTTAGGGTGGAGGCGTTGTTTGATCGGTGAGCTGGGTTTGGATCAGTGGGGTGGGTTTGGGATCGGCGTGAGGGATGGGTTTGCTGGTTGTGTTTTTTTTTTTTTTGTTTTTTTTTTTTTTTTTCCTTATCTGTTTTATGCCTGAGGTTGAGGGAGAGAGATGAAAAGGAAAAGAGAGAGAGAGAGAGAGAGAGAGAGAGAGAGAGATAGTAAAAAAATAATAAAAAAGAATATTTAAATAAATTGGGAAAAAAATAGAGTTTTGGGATGCTGGGTGTATTAAAAAATGGTATGTTATAATTGATAAAGTTGCTTTTTGGGATGGTAAAATAGGATGGGATGAGATTTCCGGATGTGGATGCTCTAAATAGGGTACCTAGTGCTTTTGGTTCTAAAATTCAGAAAATAGATACAAAAAATGGAAATCAAAACAAAATATGAGTTCTTGGAGAAGGTCCCAAATAGGGTACCTAGTGTTTTTGTTCTATTTTACACGCACACAGAAATAGATACAACAGTCGCCTTTCACAAATTCTTTGGTAGTTATAGTTCATCTCAAACCCCATCTTGACTGGGAAAGTAGAGTGTATAACATTGCCATTCAAATCATTGCTGTGTAAATGGCCGGAATTATACATTGTGTGGAGGAGACCCACTCCCTCGCCTGAAATTCACAAGCAGAAGTATGCGTGCTTGGAGGTCAAAATGCTTGAATCCAAGCTGCATTTTACCTGAAAGGTAATGTTGGCCTCGTAGCACTAGTAGCAGATGAGTCAAGGATTGCAGGTAGCTTCTCTTTTTTATAGGCAAAAACACCTTTGCAAAGGCCGCAGAAAGTCCCACCAAACAGGCTCAGATATTTCTCTTTCTTCTTCTTCTTCCTCAATCGCTTGCACTTGGCTTTCAACTACACAATCAGATTGAGAGGTGTGATCTTCCTCTTCCAGACAGCTGAAAAACTTCGATAGCTTTTCTGAAATTGATAGTTGGTTTTCGTCTAATGATTCTTCATCTCCTTCATAATCATCATCACCTTCAAAAACCAAATAAATCCCAGACCTTTTCAACTTAAGCCCTTTAATGATTGGTGGATCATGCTCTATAACATTGATCTCATAGCCATCTTTCAACTTAGAAACTATCGGATGACAATCTGGAAACCGACATAAGTACAGATGATCTTCGTGCGTCTTTGGAACTCCCTTTAATATTAGCATTGTAGTGAATAAAGGTTTATTCATTTTGACAAGAACTGCTTCTATACCTGCTATTATAGGGAGTTGATCTCTTAAGTCATCCGGTATTTGATGGTCGAGAGAGACAACAACACATATTATCACACCTTTGATCTTAAGGTTTTTGCGTTCTGAAAATCTAACCACCTCTCGAGAAAACCAATCTGGAATCTTGCTTCCAGGCATGCTAAGAGTGCGTATGTTCCTCAAACAAACCTGCAAGTAGATATTTTGCTAAGAAATTAGATTGCTATTTCTTTTTTTTCAGGGGGAGTGGAATTTAGTCACTGTTATGTTACACTACAAATAGGATTAGGATTATTTTGCTTGCATTACAAGCAAGTCCTAGTACTTTGAACCCGGTCTAGAATATATAATAGAATTAGGACTAAACTAGAATTGGACCTTTGATATCTATAAGTACAACAATGGATAAGTTATGACAACAGTTGCGGCGGCTTTGGTGAGTATTAGTTAATTGATGGCTGCTTTTATCTATTTACAAGTCATAGACTTGCATGATGCATGGAAATGTTTGATAATTTGTTTTTTGTTAAGTGAAAAATGAAAATAGTAGATGAAACTAATAAGTATTAGTCTCAAACTATTCTTAAGATGATGTGATAATTTTATAATAAAGTATAGTTCATACAATATATTTTTAGCTATTTATATTTGTTATTTGAAAGTGTTTTAAATTTACTAAGGTTTTTTTTTTTTTTTTTTTTTTAAAGGAAACATAATGCACTTTATATTCATTTTTTTAAATTTACTAAGGTTTTTTTTTTTTTTTTTTTTTTAAAGGAAACATAATGCACTTTATATTCAATTATTATATAAGACGAGATATTTTGTAAATGATGTAATGTATAAGTAGCATTTGTTTCTAATGCTCTTTACAAACCATTCATCCTATATACGTATTGAATGGCTTAAGGGGGAATCAGATATAAGAAAATCTATTATTTATATTAGAAAAAAATACAAGACTTTAATAACATAAAAAAAAAAATGTAATTTTATTAGTAACCTACCAACATTACGTTGAGAAGGTGAAATAATTGTAAATGAAGTAGCTCTTGTTTTTACATAAACCTCTCATCCCAAAGTCTCATCAAAGTGGACACTAAAGTGGACCATATGGACCGAAATAGACTGAAGTGACCAAATTAAACTGAATGGACATAAATGGACTGGTTGGACAAAATGGATGGAATGGACCGAAATGGATTGAGTGGACAAAGGTGGACTGAAATGCAATACTAATGTGGCTTAATAGGAGTGTGACAAAAATAAATAGTTAAATACTTAACTTTTAGATATTGTATTGATTTGGTGTTTTTGATGGAGTATGGGTGTTGCTATCTGTTGGCAAAGAGAGAAGATGGTTTTTGGTTGACAACGGTGGGTGGCAAGTGACAACTATAGCAACATTGCTTTGGTGATTTTTTAACAAATTTTTTTATTGATATCTTATTTAGAAGAATTTTTCTAAAATTTTTTCTATATTAGAATTTAAAAATAAGGAAAAGATCAAAACTATTGTTTTACCACATTAAACACAATTTTCAAGATTACGGATTGAAATTGACCTTTGAGAATCAAATTGAAAATAGGAAAAATTAGGGATTATAATATGTATTTTAATAAATTCATTTTATAAGAGTATCATTAAAAACACAACTTTTAGAAAATGAATTCTAACTCAAACACCTCTCTTTGTAAGAATAAGGTTTAGGATAAGTTTGTGCGTTCAAGACCCTTAGGTGGGTGTGTGTAAATCCTAGTTCATGTCAACCACAGAGAGAGAGAGAGAGAGAGAGAGAGAGAGAGAGAGAGAGAACCTTAGACAGTCTTCTTTTAACCATAGAAGAGCATGCTTTGCAGCCACACATGTGCAACCTTGTCAATGACTTCAAGCATTCAAGGCCCGGAATATCCACCACCATCTCACAGTTTGCAAGGTTCAGTTCCTGTAATCTTTCCAAGTTGGAAAGATCGGACACACTTTCCAATGCAGTACAGTTAGCAACATTCACCTCCTCCAAGTTTGAGGGAAGTGGAGGGAGAGACTTGAGCTCTTTACAGTAGGGCAATAAAAGCTTTTTAAGATTGAAAAGGCCTGACAAACTAGACGGAAGGCTGAAAAAATTATTGTAGCCTAGATTTAAACTTTCCAATGATGACAACTTTGCAAAATCATCAGGAATCTTCCCACATAGTTTCCAAGCACGAGCATTCAATTCTACTAGCGAGCATAAATTGGAGAAAGACGTAGGAAATTCAATAGAATTAGGCATGCTGTTTCCAGATAACTCAATGTGAGGCTTCTTAGCCATTTTTAGTATCATTAAACTTGAGAGCATCCCAAAGCTTTCAGGTAATTCTGTTACAGCAGTTTCTTCCATCCACAAATGGTGCAAGGACTTCAAATTTCCTATTGAAGAAGGAAGCTTACAGAGTTGTGTACACTCGTTCAATCTTAATATATTAAGATTTTCCAGCATTCCTATGGATTCCGGCAATTCAGATATATTGGCACCGACAAAGTTCAAAGTAGTAAGAGCCAACATGCTTCCAATTGATTCTGGTAAAAATCTAAGATCTTTACAATTTCTCATCTCAAGCTTCCTTAGCATTTTCAAGGCACCTACCTGATCCGGCAGATGTGTGATTGGCGTTCTATCTAACTGAAGTTCAACCATAGAAGCTAGTCCTTCAATTGAATCAGGCAATTTGCTCAGATCCTTACAGTTTCCCACTGATAACTCCTTCAAATATGACAATGAACCAATAGAAATAGGCAGTTCTTTGATTGCACTACCATTAAGTAGAAGTTGTGTCAACGATATGAGACTGCCAACAGAATCAGGAATGGCAGTAAGTGATCCACACCACATTAAACTTAATATCTCAAGGTTTGACAAAGATCCAACCGAATCAGGTATTTCTTCTATAGCAGAATTATTAAGAGAGAGTTCTTTCAGGGAAGACAACTTTCCAATGCAGGTGGGTAGTCTTCTTAAGAGTTGGCAATGATTTAGATCAATCTTTTCAAGTTTTGTAAGGCGGAAAATGGACTCTGGTAACTTTGCTATAGCAGTGTTATCAACAAGAAGTTCTTTAAGAGATTTCATGCTTCCTATGTTCATTGGTAACTCTTTCAATCTTGAGCAGTCAGAGAGCATAAGGATTTCAAGATTTTGCAGCCCAGAGATATCAGTTGGAAATTTGATTAGATTAGAACATTCTCTCAAGTTCAAATGAAGTAATGTACTCATGTTCCCAAGTGATTCATGAATCTTAGTCAGTTTCTTGCAACCCACAAGAATAAGCTTTTCTAGGGCATGGTTCCCAGATAAATCAGGAATAGCAGCTAGATTATAGCAACGGCTGAGATTCATAACCATCAAGTTCTCAGCCACCTGACAAACAAGAGATTTTACTGTTAAAAATAGAGAATTATGAAGAACTGCTAAAAAAAAAGGGGGGGGGGGTTGGGAAGCAGAACACACACAAAAACACATCAGCCAAGTTCATTAAAATCTAATTATTACAGTCACGTCCAAATTGTGCACCGTACCTTGCTAGTACACGAACCCCATACTTTTTCAATTCCACTTCTTGAGAGATCAAGGACAGCAAGTTCCCGAGGAAAAAATTCAGAAGGAAGAGTTTTCAGAGGACATTCTTTCCATTGTAGCCACTTTAGTCCAGCTGGAAGATATTTATACTTTCCTTCCAATCTCACATGGTTGATTTGAAGAAGTCTTAGATTAACCATTGATTCAAAGGGCTTAGTGTGAAGTACTACCTTTCTCTCATTCTCCGCATTATCCTGAAGAAATTTCTTGCACCATTCTTTCATGTATGTTAATGCAGAGGTTAAATTGGGCCTTTGAAGGTTTTCCCTAGAAATTCTCTCACCACTTGGATCCTGAACAATGGGCCTCCCTTCAAAGTCTAGGACAATTCCTTCTATACATCTTGTTCCCTATTGTCAATCATGTAGAAAATAGTTAAAAAATTGGAATGTAGCCAAGTGAAACAGAGACAATAAACAAACAGTTATCAAGTTAAAACTGTACGATTACAATGGACATAAGAATATTATCCATTCCTTGGGAACTTGGGACATCTAAGGAATGTGGTCAAACTGTCAGATTCAGATTTTGTTTTGAATAATTTTTTGGCAGTAAAATATGGAACTGGTGGAATTTGATTCAACCATCTCTTCTTGTCAATTTTCAAACTCAGAAATAATTAGCCACTCTCTCTCTATCTCTGTGTGTGTGTTTAGTAAGTAGAGGAAACAACAATATGAATATGCTCGTGTGGTACGCCATTTAAGGGCTAATCAGGTTCAACAAATTGTTTGGTTTCCTGTCAATTGAACTACAGATATGATATATCTTAGCCTTTAATTCATGAAATATTAGGAAGAATTTCATTGTGGAAAGAAATAGAAGTCTAGAAGATCCTAAGTCCTCTAGTTTGTGAGGACAATAGAAGTCTAGAAGATCCTAATCCTTCCTATTCTTATATGGTATAGACTGAAGATGTTAGCTTGAACATTTTTTATCATCTCTACCCTGAGAATGAGAAGGAAATTTGAAGATACCCTAGTGCATGAAGCAACAAGTGGAGCACAAACATCAGTATTCCATTTTTCCCATGAGGATTATACATAGCAATATGATGCATGCAGTGAAATCTGTCAGTATTTTTCTATATTTGCTAATTGCCATTGAGGATTATACATAGCAATATGATGCATTTAGTGAAATATATATGAGTACTTTCTATATTTGCCTCTTGGAAAAATTTTAAACTTGCAATTCAACAGAAAAGGAATAGGGAAAAAAAAAGAAAGAAAAGACGAGGTATCTCACTATCAGTCATACCTTCTCACCCTTTAAGACACTCATGATTTCATCACGATCCCACAGTCTACTTCGCATACCAGGATCTACAGGACTTTCATCTAGAACAATTTGTCTTCCCATGTCTCTAATCTGATCGTGCATCCACAAAGAATTGTCCTCAAAAATCTTAATGAGTGATCTTGCTCTGAGCACTGTAACTGCTATCTCAGCCCTAAAACCGCAACCTTTCAATGCATCAAGTATATCCTCTCTCTTAATTTCCATTTTAATGAATAAACATGCAATGTCAAGGAATATGCGCTGTTCTTGTACATCTAACCCATCATAGCTTATCTTCAACACATCCTGAAGATTGCGTGGACGAATCCTTTTCAACTTTTGCAGGGCATCTTCCCATTCCTCTATTCTCCACCTTTCAAACAAAAAAGAACCAAATACTTCCAGGGCCAATGGTAGACCTCCTGTAAGAGAGACCATTTTCCTGGATAGATTCATAAATCTTTCTGTGGGTTTCTCTCTTCTTAGCGCATGGTAGCTAAAAAGTTGTAGTGCCTCAGTGAAGGCCAACTCTCTGACCTCATAAAACCCATTCACAAGATGATCAGGTAAAACATCTCTGTTTCTTGTGGTAATAATAATTCTACTTCCTTCAGAAAACCAATCTCTTCTCCCAATTAGCACTTCAAGCTGTCTTACATTGTGAATATCATCCATAATAACAAGAACTCGCTTCTCATGAACTTCGTCTTTGATTGCAGAGATACCAGAACTAACCTCATACACAGGAGGCTTACCAGGAGAAAGATGATTGATAAGTTTGTTTTGAAGGTACACTAAATCATCATCTTCTTCAGAATTTTCTCTATCATTTTTCATGAAAACGAGGTACTTAAAGCTACCAACAAGTTTATTGTGAAGAGCTTTAGCAAGTGTGGTCTTACCAATCCCACCCACCCCATATAATCCCAAAACTCGAACGCCATTGGATCTAACATCTAACAAGCTCATCAATTCTTCAATGCGAGACTCGAGTCCAACTGTGTATGGAGCCACATTCAGTGGAGTGCTGTTTAGTTCTTCCAACACCCTTTTGACTAAACGTTGAATCAACTTATCTTGTTCCTCATTACTGCCAATAAACATAAATGAGTCCATAGGAAACAAACTAGAAGGCTGATGCTAATAACAAAATACATCGATCTACAGTCAAATGGTAGAGAAAAACATAGATAAAGTGTATCAAGTGCCCATGATAAAGTGCTTCAAACTCTATGCACTTCTGAGAGATGACCGCGATGTTCAACTATGAAGAATATATGGGAAACAAATATAATGTGACCGTGGCAGATCTAAATTTTTTTTTTCAGGGTGGCTATCAAGAAACTCAAATTATTCAAAATTTAATAAAAAAGAATGTATAAATATTGACATAAAAAAAACTCGCAAATACTTGAAATATATAAAGTTTTACAATTTCCTATATAATTTTTCATGTGCATGATAGCTTCAAAATTTTCATAACAAGCACAAATGTCTTAGGAATTTTTGTTGTGTATGTAGCATTACTCTATAAAGATGAAAATTCAACTAAACTATATTTATTTTTTGCTGCATTATTATTGTTCTGTGCATAACATTACTCTGTTAGGAAGGATTTTTCTTAAAACTTAAATTTTGTTATATCCATAACATTATTCTATCAACAATTCAACTCAACTCAAATATTTGTTGTTGCATTAGACCACAGCCTGCTACCTCGGTTAATAAAGTGTATAAACACTATAAGAAAGTCTAGGGATACACCCAACTCTACACTTAAATCTACAACATGCTTAGGTGTAAGCTTGTGATTATTGAACTCAAAGTTTTTTTAATTAAATTCTTGTGTGGGTCCCTTGTGTAAGTGTTGAAATCCAATAAAAAAAATGACATCCAAGTTGTGAAATTAAGTGCGAGTTTAGTTGTGGTCGTCGGCATTTTGACCAAGTAAACAACATATAGATATATATATATCTCAAAAATCTCATGTTGGAAATCATGAGGTTGTGCCATGTGACGCATTTTTTGAGATTCTCTTTATTTAAACTTTTACTTTAACAAAGTTTGCATTTATAGCAAAATATTAGTTTATTGAATTAACCAATAAAGTAAATGCATATATTAATTACCTATAGTTGTGCATTAATTATTTATATTAAATGAATTTATATGAGTATTTTTATAAACTCTATATAAGAAATAATTTTCAGTTGGAATACTAATAAATTTTGAATATGACATTCTTTTTCATGTTTAGTTGCTTTGACAACAATTGACACAAAACCCATAAAAAATTAACTCTGTAAATTCTTTGTAATTAATTTTGTAATTAAATGTGTGTATGTGGAACTAACATTGTAATATTTATTCTTTGTAATAAGAAAGATTACTAATAGAATAAATATTTTTATTTTGTTATATTAATTATTTTGTCTATAAAATAACTAAAAATTACAATTTTTATATGAAAAATTATATATATAGATATACACACATATATAGTTGGGGGTGGGGATTTAAACCTTGGTTGTCTCTATTATAAACATTATGAGTTGTCAATTAATTAACTTACAATATTTTTGGCAAAAACTATTGAAATATTTGAGAAAACTAATAATAAATTGCACCGCACATCGTTTAGAATTCAGCTAAACTTACTACTAGCCCATGCACTAAACAACAATTCTAAACACCATAAATTACTATCCACTTTGTGAGCATTTCACAGATTCACTTGTGAGCATTTCACAGCAGCAATAGCTAGAAGCCTAGGAGACATTTGATTGGCACAATTTTTGCAACAGGTGAGAAGGTTTCTATATAATCAAATTTTTTTTTTTTTGAGTGAATCATTTAGCAACCAAACGAACCTTGAACCTCTCAATAGGGCTATCAGACTTGTGTTTAATCTTATAAACCCACTTGCAACCAATAGCTTTTTTATAAGAAGGAAGAGTTGTGAGAGACCATGTATTGTTGGCCCCTAAAACTGCAATTTCAACAGCCAACAGCTTGAGTATAAGACTTAGGTTCCACATGAGAGAAAATCATATTGCAAAAACTCTTTTGACTAGGGGAAAGTTTGTCATAAGAAAGAATTGAAGAGATGTGGAGGAGAGAGAGCAGGGGATGGAGCAATGGAAACCTGATTGCAGTGATAAGATTTCAGGTATGAGGGTTTATGAATATTTCTAATGGACCTCCTAAGAGGTGGATTAAGAGGTTCAGGTGTAGCAAGTGTAGGTGGTGCAGCAGGTTCAGAAGGTGTAGCGGGTGCAGATGGAGCATCTGATGCAGGTGGGGCTTGTGTTATAGGTGGGACATCTAAAATATAAGTGGAATAGATTGAGATGGAGGAATAGATTGAGTAGGTTGATTAGGTGGAATAGAATCAGAACAGTAGGCTGACTAGTAGATGTTGGTACAACATTAGAAGTAATTGGTGTGGAAGATGCAGGATTTAAAGAGAGCGGTATGGCTGGAGAGTAATCTTGAAAAGAAAAGGTAGGTGTAGGTATAGGAATGGAATGAGGAAGACGATATTGAGTAGAGTGTTCAGAAGGTGAAAATTGAGGGGGAAATGGAAATATTTGTTCATAAAAGTTAACATTGATATAGAAATGGGTTTAGTTTTTAAATGAAGAACTTTGTACCTTTAATATTGTAAGGATACCCTAGAAAGATACAAGGACTAGCCTTTGGTTCAAATTTAGGTCTGTTAACTGCTATGGTAGAGGTATAGCATAGACAGCCAAAGAATTTAAGGTAATTGTAAGGAGGGTTATGAAAAATCTTTTCATAGGGTGTTTGTGATTGAATAACGACCTGCAAGTATTATTTACTAAAACAATTTTAACTTCAGTTTCAGTCTGTTCAATCTGTGAGGGAGATAATTGAATATTGATTACTAAGATACCAATTTGAAGCAAATATTAAGTTTGGAGAGGGATATTATTTTATTTTGTTCTTTATTAAATTTTTTGGGCTATTTTGTGTTATTGTTGTTTGGGCCTTTGGGTTGATTTGTATTTGTTTGGCCAATTTTTTGGTTTAGCCCATATAAACGTGCATAAAAAATATAACCATAGATAAGAATGAAATGTATAGCATTATCCTAAAATATTATTTCGCTTTATTTTGGATTGTGAATATAAAACCTTAAGTGAATCCTGTAATTAAGACAAAGACTATTAGATAACATAAAATGTAAAAGCGAGCAAGAAGCACTAGAGACATGCACCACATTCAATCTTAGTCGAGTTGATATAAATATTGAGATATTTGACTGGTTCAAAGTTTTATTATATTCAATGTTTCCATTGCATGATTCTATGTAAACCCCATAGAGGGTAAAATCAGAATGTCCTGTACATCATATCCACGGCTACAATGAATATCATTGAGAGTTCAGAGGAGCCAGTTTCTAGTTTCTGTTAATAATAAAATGCACCTCATAGGATTTACTTTATTTTAAGATCAACTCAACACATATAAATTAGATTAACAAAGAGTTCAAATTCTATTAAACAATTTATCTAGTAAAATGGGGTTGCCCCTATTGACAAAGAGACGAGAGAGAGTCAATTGGGAAGAAAAAGAAAGAAGACAGTAAAGGAGAACATGCAGATATTATATTTCAGTAGATGCTTAAATGATTAAAAAAATATAAAGCTAAAACGTCCGCTAATTTAAATAAAGAACTAAAGATGGATTAAAGAATTGCAAGTTGCACATGCAGAGATATCACGCTAAAGAAGCTGCCTGTTCATTAACAATTTTCAGACTCCGTACGATTATTATCTTAAAGCCAATTGCCACATTTCACTCCTCTGCCCCACTAAACAATTCGAAGTTACTAAATCTTTCAAAGTTACTCAATATTCAACTCAAGAACACAATTAAACCCTTCTCCAGTTCAATCAACAATCTCAAATAAAATAAGAACCAAAAGAAAATGAGAGAGAGAGAGAGAGTGAGAGAGAGATTTGTGATATGTATTTTGTTGTTTGGTTTTCGGATGAGCTGATTTATATTGTTGTTTGGTTTTTGAAAATTTAAGCTAATGTGTGCAAAAAGATTTAAGTTAAATTACTAATATATATCTGTGTGTATATATATACACACTTTTTTTTATTTTTTATTTTTTCAAGTTGAACTCGTGAGAAACATGTGGAGTTGCCCCTGCTTAGGCAAGAACTAAAGCTTGTGACTAGATCCTCTCCGAAGAAGCTTGGGATGATTTAGTTAATATTCAGAGGAAAGAGATTAATGCATGAATGAGAAAGAGTGAATCCATTCAAGTTAAAGTAATGAAAAAGATAGAGGATGACCAAAAATTAATAGATATAATAAAAAATGACATGTCAATTAGGGAAGTAACCTAGGGAATGACTTTAGATTAGATAGAATGACAAAAAAAATACATGTGACCAACCTTGACTAGTTTGTTGAACATCTATAATTAATCCCAAAAATTTAGGATTAAGGCTTGGTTGTTATTATATTAATAATAAAAAAAAAAAAACTCACAATAACCAAGAGCTTGGTACTCAACTAGTACTGAATGTATTTCCAATATATCTAGGTAGTGGTGTGTATGGGTTGGGTTGAGAGGTTTCTTCAGTTTGACCCATCACGGTAGGGTTGAAAAGAATCCAATCCACTAGGAACGGATTAATTGGACCCATGGGTTGGACAATTTTTTTTTTTAATTGAACATTAATACAACACCAACACAAATAAGAACAAATATATAACCTAATAAACCTAAGTATAGTATCAATCCAACACAAACTTTTTTATTAATGCTTCAAGGTTTGAACCAATACAAATAACAACAAATTTATATTAATACTTAATAATGCATCAAACCAGCACAAATAATCAAAATGAATGAAATTTCATTTTATTTGTAAGATATCAAATAGTTCTATCTCAACTCGGTTGAGAAACAAAATAAACATGAACAAGTTTTATTATTCTACAGTTAGTAGGTTATTATATAGTTCTATCCCAATTCAATTGATAAATAAAAGAGTAAATAAAAAAAAAATCATATATATTTTTAAATATATATTAAATATAGTTGGGTTTGGCAAATTTGTGAGTCTAATAATCCACACCCAACCCGACCCATAGTAATAAAGATTTTGACAATCCAACTTCCAACCTAACCCGCCAACCAACTCTTAAAAACCAACCCAAATTGTCAAGTGGAGTTAGATTAAGTCGGTTTTGGCTAACTGTCGAATTGGTTGCACCCTCCTAGATCCAGGGTTCAAACTACTCCCGCTCCCCTTCCCAAACTATAATAATTATTTAAAAAAAAAAAAACAGTAAAGGAGAAGGTGCAGATATTATATTTCAGTAGTTGCTTAAAAAGTCCGCTAATTTAAATAAAGAAAGAATTGCAAGGTGCACAGACATACACGCCGAAAAAGCTGCCTACTAATTAACATTTCTCAAAGACTCCGTAAAACCATTATCTTAAACCCATTTGCCATTCGAAGCTAATCTTCAACTCAATATCTTCTCAAAAAAAAAAAAAAAAAAAAAAATCTTCAACTCAATAACACAATTAAGCCCTTCCCCCCAAAAAAAAAAAGAAATAATAAAAGATGGATGCACAGACATACACGCCGTAAAAGCTGCCTATTAATTACCCTATCTCAGAGACTCCGTAAAACCATTATCTTAAACCCAATTGCCACATTTCACTAAACAATTCGAAGCTAATCTTCAACTCAATAACACAATTGAGCCCTAACACAATGTCTCCAAATCAATCAACAATCTCAAAAAAAGGAAAAAGAAAAACCAAATGTAATAATTCAAACATAAAGGATTCAATAGATTTTGGTATTATTAGTTGTTTCCACTGTTAAAAAAAATATCATGATAATTATAACCACACTAGGGTTTTTATCAAAGGTTCCTTAAAGAATATCTCTTCAAAAGAGCACAAATACAAAAACAAAAATAAAAAAGCACATAATTCATAATTGTGAAGAATATACATAAAGATAAACACACACATACCTGTCTATGTCTTTGTCTTTGAAAACAAAACCAGCTTTTCCACCAGCTGTTTCCATGGCTTTCCTCCACTTCATCACCTTTTCCTTCTCAATTCCCTTCTCTTCGTGCTCCCTAAAATGTTTTCCGAAAAAGGGTCCTCTTTGTTTTCGAACATCAGAGGGGTCAACTTGGTAGAACACAGGGAGTATGAGCCTCTTACACTCGCATATCTTGGAAAGCTCCTCGAGGCACCACCTCGAATCCGCATAGTTTTGGGAGATGATGACGATGGAAGCTGCGGACTCCTCGATCGCGTCGAGTAGAGTCGGCGCGATCTCGTCCCCGCGGCGTAACCCATCGTCGTCACGAAAAGCTCGGATGCCTTTGTTGTGGAGCGAGGTGTAGAGGTTGTTTATGAAGGGGTAGCGTGTGTCTTCGCCTCTGAAGCTTAAGAACACGTGCCATCGGAGCCTGGAAACTTCGGAACTGGAAATGGGGTCGTCTTCGACTTCGTTGTTGTGATCCTCCATAGTTAATTCACTGCATGTGCAGTGTTCTTGACTTTTTGACGCAGCGTGCTTTATATATGGTGCGAAAAGTTAAACTGACTTCGAAGTGCGAACCTGATCTCTTACTTGTATGGTTAGAAAGCAGGGTTTTTGCCAATATTGCACGCCAAGGATTTCTTTTTGATAATATACTCCAGTAATCCATTTGCTGCTTATTTTCCCTAAAGTAAGTATGTAAGGGGGTAATTGTTGAGTACTCCATATTATCATAAATGTGTACTCTTTATTTTTACATAAAAATCTTGTTGATTAAATTTATGGCGACACTCACAATTTATGTGAGAGAAAAAAGTATGAATTTATGGTACTCAATAATTTTCTATAGAAATCTTTAATTCATTATTACAACTGGTTTTCCACTTTCAACCAATGCACATGCTCTCATAATCACTTCAACTTTCCTTTACACCTTGCACATTGTAGTTTGTACGTTGTTTTTGTTTTATGTTACACACACACAAGGAAATAGATACAACGGTAGCCTTTCACAAATTCTTTGGCAGTTATTAGTTTTTCTCAAACCTATCTTGATAGGGAAAGTAGAGTGTATAACCTTGGCATTCAAATCATTTGTGTGTAAATGACCTGAATTATACATTGTGTGGAGACCCAGTCCCTTGCCTGAAATTCACAATAAAAAAGTACGCGTGCTCGGAGGTGAAAATGCTTGAATCCAAGCTGCATTTTACTCGAAAGTTGATGTTGGCCTGAGCACTAGTAGGAGATGAGTCAGCCCAAATCTTTCAGCCTTTGGATCATCTAAAAAGAAGTCAAGGTTTGAAATAGAAAGAACAATATAAGAAAAAAAAAACAGTGAGGTAAGGAAAAAAAAAAAAATAAAGAGTATGAAGTAGCTAAAAGCTTCATTAAAAGTTGCCTGAAAACTCCAAGTTTCTTTTGAAATGGATTGCAGGTAGCTTATCCTTTTAATGGGACAAAGCACCTTTGCAAAGGCCGCAGGAAGTCCCACTGTACAGGCTTAGATCTTTCTCTTTCTTCTTCTTCCTCGATCTCTTGCACTTGGCTTTCAACTTCACAATCAGATTGAGAGGCGTTCTCTTCCTCTTACAGAGAGCTGAAGAACTTACTTAGCTTTTCTGAAATGGATAGTTGGCTTTCGTCTAATGATTATTCATCTCCATCATAATCATCATCATCTTCAAAAACCAAATGAATCCCATACTTTTTCAACTTAAGCCCTTTAATGATTGGTGGGTCATGCTCTATAATACTTATCTCATAACCATCTTTCAACTTAGAAACTATCGGACGATGATCTGGAAATCAACACAAGTACAGATGGTCCTCGTGCGTCTTTGGAACTCCTTTTAATTCCAGCATTATAGTGTACAAATGTTTATTCATTTTGACAAGAATTGCTTCTATACCTGCTATTATAGGGAGTTGATCTCTTAAGTCATCCGGTATTTGAAGGTCGAGAGAGACAACAACACATATTATCACACCTTTGATCTTAAGGTTTTTGCGTTCTGAAAATCTAACCACCTCTCGAGAAAACCAATCTGGAATCTTGCTTCCAGGCATGCTAAGACTGCGTATGTTCCTCAAACAAACCTGCAAGTAGATATTTTGCTAAGAAATTAGATTGCTATTTCATATATATATATATATATATATTATTTTTGGTTAACTGAAAAATGAAAATAGTTGAAACTTATAAGTGATAGTCTCAAACATTTCTTAAAATGATGTGATTATTTTCTAACAAAGCATAGATGCAATATATTAAACTTTCAAAATTAATTTATCTATATTTGTTACTCGAAATTCTTTTTAAATTTAGTATTTTTTTTTTCAAAGAAGCAAATTCATTTTACATTCAATTATTATATA
This sequence comes from Quercus suber, assembly GCF_002906115.3. Lineage (NCBI taxonomy): Eukaryota > Viridiplantae > Streptophyta > Magnoliopsida > Fagales > Fagaceae > Quercus > Quercus suber. The sequence goes on from NW_027069720.1 coordinate 188,249, forward strand.
AGACGAGATTTTTTGTAAATAATGTAATGTGTGGTTAGAATTTGTTTTTAGAGCTCTTTTCAAACGGTTCATCCTCTATATGTATTGAATTGTCTAAAGAATAAGCAAATATAAGTAAATCCATCACTTCTATTAGGAAAAAAATAATTCAAGATTTTAGTAATATAAAAAAGAAGAAGTAATTTTATCAAGAACTTACTAATATTACATTGAGAATGTAAAATAATTGTCAATGAAGTAGCTTAGTTTTTTACACAAATCTCTCCTCCCAAAGCCTCATAGAAGTAGACGAAATGGACCAAAAGTAGACCGAATTGGACAGAAAGGACCAAAGTGGACCAAATGAACTAAAATGGACTGAGTGGACGAAAATGGACTGAATGGACTACACTAGATGGAATTGACCAAAATGCTATGCTGATGTTGCTTAATAAAACTTTTATAACAATAAATGCTACACTGCAACTTTTAAATACTATATAAATCTGGTGTTTTTAATGGCTTATGGGTATGGCTATCTTTTGGCCAAGGGAGAATATGGTTTTTGGTCGACAATGGTGGGTGGCGAGCAACAACTATAGTGATGTTTTTTTTGGTGATTTTTTCATAAATATTTTTCTTATATTTGATTTCTTTTTTAGAAGAATCTTTATAAACTTTTTTCTTTATTAGAACTTAAAAATAAGTAAAATATCAAAACTATTGTTTTACCACATGAACACGTACAGTTTGCAAGATTAGGGATGAAATTGAACTTTGAGAATCAAACTGAAAATAGGCAAAATAAGGGATTCTAAATATAATTAAGAAAATAAAAAATCATTTGCTTTGAGAACTACTTCCAAAGAATAGGAGCAAGAAGTGCAAGTTCTACCAGAATTTCCAACTTGATTCCTCCTCTCTATCTGAAACAAAGGTTCACGTGGCATTTAATTGCCAATTAATAGTGCAAAAAGAATCATGGATTACATTGGCAACCACCTAATATTTTAGGGCTTACATTGCAAAACGAGGGACAAAAATGTAGATTAATAAATTCATTTTATAAGAGGATTATTAAAAACTCAAGGTATAGCCAATAAACTCTCACTCAAACACCTCTGTTTGTAAGCATAAAGTGGAGGGTGAGGTTGTATGTTCAAGACCCTTGGGTGGGTGTGTGTAAATCCTAGTTCGTGTCAACCACAGAGAGAGAGAGAGAGAGAACCTTAGACAGTCTGCTTTTAACCATAGAAGAGAATGCTTTGCAGCCACACGTGTAACCTTGTCAATGACTTCAAGCATTCAAGGCCCCGAATATCCACCACCTTCTCACAGTTTGCAAGGTTCAGCTCCTGTAATCTTTCCAAGTTGGAAAGATCCGACACACTTTCCAATGCAGTACAGTTAGCAACGTTCACCTCCTCCAAGTTTGAGGGAAGTGGAGGGAGAGACTTGAGCTCTTTGCAATAGGGCAATAAAAGCCTTTTAAGATTGAAAAGGCCCGTTAAGCTGGACGGAAGGCTGAAAAAATTATTGTAGCCTAGATTTAAACTTTCCAATGATGACAGCTTAGCAAAATCATCAGGAATCTTCCCACATAGTTTCCAAGCACGAGCATTCAATTCTACTAGCAAGCATAGATTGGAGAAAGACGTAGGAAATTCAGTAGAATTAGGCATGCTGTTTCCAGATAACTCAATATAAGGCTTCTTAGCCATTTTTAGTATCATTAAACTTGAGAGCATCCCAAAGCTTTCAGGTAATTCTGTTACAGCAGTTTCTTCCATCCACAAATGGTGCAAGGACTTCAAATTTCCTATTGAAGAAGGAAGCTTACAGAGCTGTGTACAATTATTCAATCTTAATATAATAAGATTTTCCAGCATTCCTATGGATTCCGGCAATTCAGATATATTGGCACCGACAAAGTTCAAAGTAGTAAGAGCCAACATGCTTCCAATTGATTCTGGTAAAAATCTAAGATCTTTACAATTCCTCATCTCAAGCTTCCTTAGCATTTTCAAGGCACCTACCTGATCCGGCAGATGTGTGATTGGCGTTCTATCTAACTGAAGTTCAACCAAAGAAGCTAGTCCTTCAATTGAATCAGGCAATTTGCTCAGATCCTTACAGTTTCCAACTGATAACTCCTTCAAATATGACAACGAACCAATAGAAATAGGCAGTTCTTTGATTGCACTACCATTGATTAGAAGTTGTGTCAATGATATGAGACTGCCAACAGAATCAGGAATGGCAGTGACTGATCCACACCACATTAAACTTAATATCTCAAGGTTTGACAAAGATCCAACCGAATCAGGTATTTCTTCTATAGCAGAATCATTTGGAGAGAGTTCTTTTAGAGAAGACAATTTTCCAATGCAGTTGGGTAGTCTTCTTAAGAGTTGGCAATGATTTAGATCAATCTTTTCAAGTTTTGTAAGGCGGAAAATGGACTCTGGTAGCTTTGCTATAGCAGTGTTATCAACAAGAAGTTCTTTAAGAGATTTCATGCTTCCTATGTTTGGTAACTCTTTCAATTTTGAGCAATCAGAGAAAATAAGGATTTCAAGATTTTTCAGCCCAGAGATATCAGTTGGAAATTCGATCAGGTTAGAACATTCTCTCAGGTTCAAATGAAGTAATGTACTCATGTTCCCAAGTGATTCATGAATCTTAGTCAGTTTCTTGCAACCCACAAGAATAAGCTTTTCCAGGGCATGGTTCCTAGACAAATCAGGAATAGCAGCTAGATTGTAGCAACGGCTGAGATTCATAACCATCAAGTTCTCAGCCACCTGACAAACAAGAGATTTTACTGTTAAAAAAAGAGAATTATGAAGAACTGATATAAAAAAAAAGGGGGAGGGGGTAGTGTTGGGAAGAACAAGCAGAACACACACAAAAACTCTAGTCAGTTTAGGTAACTCCCAGTAATAAGAAACACATCAACCAAGTTCATTAAAATCTCATTATTACAGTCACATCCAAATTGTGGACCGTACCTTGCTAGTATATGAACCCCATACTTTTTCAATTCCGCTTCTTGAAAGATCAAGGACAGCAAGTTCCCGAGGACAAAAATCAGAAGGAAGAGCTTTCAGAGGACTCCTTTCCATTGTAGCCACTTCAGTCCAGCTGGAAGATATTTATACTTCCCTTCCAATCTCACATTGTTGATTTGAAGAAGTCTTAGATTAACCATTGATTCAAAGGGCTTGGTGCAAAGTAGTGCCTCTCTCTCTTTCTCTGCATTATCCTGAAGAAATTTCTTATACTTTTCTTTTGCATACGTTAATGCAGAGGTGAAATTGGGCTTTCTTTGAAGGTTTTCCCTTGAAATTCTCTCACCACTTGGATCCTGAACAATGGGCTTCCCTTCCAAGTCTAGGACAATTCCTTCTATACATCTTGTTCCCTATTGTCAATCATATAGAAAATAGTTAAAAAATTTGAATGTAGCCAAGTGAAACTGAGACAATAACAAATGGGTATCAAAGTTAACACTGTAAAATTATAATTAAGGATATAGGAATAGTATCCATCCTTTGGGAACTTAGAACTTTTAAGGATCTAAAATGAGGCCAAACTATAAGATCCAGATATTTTTATTTTTCAATGGCAGTAAAATATGGAACTAGCAGATTCAACCATCTCTTCTTGCCAATTTTCAACTCAGAAATAAATTGCCATTCTCTCTCCCTCTCGCTCTGTTTAGTAAGTAGAGGAATAAAAACGAACTTTCCCTCCTCAGAAGAGGACCTACTAAAGGAACACAAAAAAGACCAACCCATCTAAATTGTTGGAGGGCGAGGAGGATAGCAGAGGAGAACATATCAAACAACAAGATGAATATGCCATTTAAGGGTTAATAGGGATCGACAAATTGTTTGGTCTCATGTCAATCGAACTATAGGTATGATATATCTTAGCCATTAATTCATGAAATATTAGGATTTAGAGAACTTCATAGTGAAATACAATAGAATTATAGAAGATCCTAAGCCCTCTGGTTTATGAATACAATAGAAATCTAGAGAATCCTAATCCTTACTGTTCTTATCCATGGTTTAGACTGAAGATGTTAGCTTGAACATCTTTTATCATCTATCTGAAAGCTTTGCAATCTCCCATCAATCTTCACCTACTGGAACTCTACCCTGAGAGTGAGAAGGAAATTTGAAGATACACTAGTGCATGAAGCAACTAGTGGAGCACAAACATTAGTATTCCTTTTTCCCCATGAGAATTATACATAGCAATATGATGCATGTAATGAAATATGTGAGTATTTTTCTATATTTGCCATTGAGGATTATACATAGCAATATGATGCATGTAGTGAAATATGTGAGTACTTTTCTATACTTGCCGCTTGGAAAAGTTTTAAACTAGCAATTCAACAAAAAAGGAATAGAGAAAAAATAAGATGAGGTATCTCACTATCAGTCATACCTTCTCATCCTTTAAGACAGTCATGATTTCATCACGATCCCACAGTCTACTTCGCGTACCAGGATCTACAGGACTTTCATCTAGAACAATTTGTCTACCCATATCTCTAATCTTATCGTGCATCCACAAAGAATTGTCCTCAAAAACCTTAATGAGTGATCTTGCTCTGAGCACTGTAACTGCTATCTCAGCCCTAAAACCACAACCTTTCAATGCATCAAGTATATCCTCTCTCTTCATTTCCATTTTAATGAATAAACATGCAATGTCAAGGAATATACGCTGTTCTTGTACATCTAACCCATCATAACTTATCTTTAATACATCCTGAAGATTGTGTGGACGAATCCTTTCCAACTTGTGCAGAGCATCTTTCCATTCCTCTATCCTCCACCTTTCAAACAAAAAAGAGCCAAATACTTCCAGGGCCAATGGTAGACCTCCTGTAAGAGAGACCATTTGCTTGGATAGATTCATAAATCTTTCTGTGGGTTTCTCTCTTCTTAGCGCATGGTAGCTAAAAAGTTGTAGCGCCTCAGTGGGGGCCAACTCTCTGACCTCATAAAACCCATTCACAAGATGCTCAGGTAAAGCATCTCTGTTTCTAGTGGTAATAATAATTCTACTTCCTTCAAAAAACCAATCTCTTCTCCCAGTTAGCACTTCAAGCTGTCTTACATTGCGAATATCATCCAAAATAACAAGAACTTGCTTCTCATGAACTACATCTTTGATTGCAGAGATACCAGAATCAACCTCATACACAGGAGGCTTATTAGGAGAAAGATGATTGATAAGTTTGTTTTGAAGGTACACTAAATCATCATCTGTTTCAGAATTTTCTCTGTCATTTTTCATGAAAACAAGGCACTCAAAGCTACCAACGAGTTTATTGTAAAGAGCTTTAGCAAGTGTGGTCTTACCAACCCCACCAACCCCATGTAATCCCAAAACTCGAACGCCATTGGATCTAACATCTAACCTGCTCATCAGTTCTTCAATACATGGAGCCACATTTAGTGGAGTACTGTCTAGTTCTTCCAACACCCTTTTGACTAAAAGTTGAATCAACTTTGCTCGTGCCTCATTACTGCCAATAAACATACATGAGTCTATAGGAAACAAACCAGCAAGGCAGATGCTAATAACAAAAAACATCAACTGTCAAATGGTAGAGAGAAACATAGATAAAGAGTAGCAAGTGCCTATTTTGATGATAAATATAAGTGCCTCAAACTCTATGGCCTTCCAAAGGATGACCGCTGGGAAACAGATATTATGTGCATAAAAATATAATCATGTGTAAGAATGAATATTATATCACTTTATCATAAATGTTTTGGATTTTGTATATAAAACCTTAAAGTGAAGCCTGACAACTGCTAAATGATCCCATTGATGATGACATAATACTGGCTTCTACAGAGCATGGTAGTATTTGTTAGGACAAAGACTGTTAGATGACATAAAATGTAAATGCGAGCAAGAAGCACCGGATCTCCCTTAATGCATAACATCCAATCTTAGTTGAGTTGTTGATAGAAATATTGAGATAGCCAGTTTCTGTTAATAATAATATGCACCTCGTAATACTTAATTCATCTTAAGATCAACTCTACACATAAGTTAGGTTAAAAAAAAACTGTTAAAATTCAATTAAACTATTTATCAAGTGAAATGGGGTGGCCCCTATTGATGAAGAGACGAGAGAGAGTCACTTGGGACGATGTAGTTACATTCAAAGGAAGAAGATTAATGCACAAGTGAGGGAGCGAATCAATTAAAGTTGAGGTAGCCAAAAAAAAGGTAAAGAAAGACTTAATAAATGTTATAAAAATGACATGTCAATTAGGAAAGTATCCTAGGCAACGAGGATTACATAGAATGAATGGCAAAAAAGTAAATGGTGACCAACCTTTACTAGTTGATCATATCTAACCCACCCCAAAATTTTGTATTATCGCTAGGTTGTTAAAGAAAAAGAAAGAAGACAGTAAAGGAGAAGATGCAGATATTATATATTTCAGTAGATGCTTAAATGATTAAAAAAAAATGTAAAGCTAAAACGTCCGCTAATTTAAATAAGCAAAAAAAAAAAAAAAAAAATTAAAGATGGATTAAAGAATTGCAAGGTGCACAGACATATCATGCTGAAGAAGCTACTGTTCATGTAAAGCAAATTGCCACATTTCACTAAACAATTCGAAGTTACTAAATCTTCAACTCAAAAATACAATTAAGCACATGGATGCCTTTGTTGTGGAGCGAGGTGTAGAGTTTGTCTATGAAAGGGTAGCGCGCGTCTTCGCCTCGGAAGCTTAAGAACACGTGCCATCGGAGCCTGGAAACTTCGGAACTGGAAATGGCTTCGTCGGCGACTTTGTGATCCGCCATGGTTTCTTTACTTTTTGTCGCAAAGTGCTTCATGTGCGGTGTGGTGAAGAAAGTTGAAAGGACTTCGATGCTTGAACCTGATCTCTTACTTTGTATGGTTAGAAATCATGGGTTAACTGTTGCATACTCTACGTTTTTTAGTTTGGTCAATTCTTAGTGATGTTGGTAACAGTTTTCAGTTTTTGATGTTTAATCAACATAACAGTATTTCGTATCTTTATAATACTTTTTTATCACATGTATTTTTAAAAAATTTAAATAATATTATTAAAATAATATACCAAACAGATTTTTAGAGTCATTATTAATAAAGATATTAGAAAAATTTTGACATAATTTTTATAAAGGATATAAAAAATTATAAACAAAATTAATTGTTTTTACCTTTTCTTGGAAAATAAGTCCAAAACCAATGTTTTGAGACTTTCTTTTAACATTTCCTTCAGTTTTTAGTCTTTTTTGTTTTTGCCAATGTTGAATATTGCACGCTGATGATTTCTTTTTGGCAATATACTCCATTTTGCTGCTTATTTTCTCTAAAGTAGGTACGTAAGGAATCAATTCAGCAAAAAAAAAAAAAAAAAAAAAAAAGGTACGTAAGGAATCATTGATACAACAGGTTTCCACTTTCGTTTATGAGTAAGGCTAGGGACCAAAAAAAAAAAAAAAAAAAAAAATTCTAGGAACATGAGACCCACGCGCTTGTGAGAAGCATACCATAAAGATGGGCTCTCTTTCCGCACTCAAAAATTCAGGATTAATTTACTTATATTTTAACTTATAATTAGTGCATTAATTTACAAAACATACTTAAGTAATTGAGGTGTTGTGACTTGTGAGAAGGGGTGTGTTTTTGGTTAAATAAACTTTTCTAAAGTTTTTTTTAAAGATATTTACAATATACTACTAACTCTGTAGCTTAAACATTTTCCCCATTAGACCTCCAAACATGTTATATATAGAAATGTGTTAATTAAGTTATAAGTCCCTTGGCTTGCCTTTTTTAAAATTAATTTTATTTTTTCAAATCATAAAATTCTGTAAAGGTTGGAATTTGGTGTGATGACATGATGTTCATAAAAAATGATACATTGTTGGTTGGAGTTTAAGCATCAATCTTTTCAAAAAAATTTGAAGATAAAGTTACTTGTTATCTCTCTTAAGAAAAAATAAAAGTTTAACAAAAAAAAAAAAAATTGTACACTGATTATGACTTTGTTTTTATTTATTTATTTATTTTTAATGTAAAATTATAAACTTCCATATCTCTTGTATGGCATAATGTTTCATGCTTGACAAGCGGCTAATTCATTTACTACTAACTTACAAATTTACAATTCTATTTCTATTTCATGGTGTTGATCAGTGACTCTTTGAAATCATGATTCTCACCGAGATGTCTCCTTTCGAGGACTTCTAGAATTTTTAATTGTTACAAGACGAATAGATGGATCAAGTTGAGCTCACTCTTTTGATGGAAGTGTTTTTCCTTTCTTTTTTCCTTTTTTTTTTTTTACTGAGAGATTAGCTTCCAATTCATATGTATTAGGTTTTATTTACCTCTCTAGCATGCACGGAACAAGATTTTCCCTATGTATTATATCTTTTACAAAGAACAACCAAAGGTTTATATTGGTCCAATTCCTTCTATTTCTACTTTCTCTTTTTGACCCTTCCTTGCTTTATTTTATTTAATTTTGTTTGTTAAAACTAGGTTTCATGTGATTAATTGACTTGCAACAGTTTTCCCAAATTTTCTACTACTCAGCCTCCTTTCCACTCAACCCTCCATTAATTTACTTGTCCCATCCATTGCTTCTAATGTTTTCATCAATTTCTTGTCTATTTGATGCTCCTCAAACAATGGTGTATTATGTTATCATTCATGTGATGAAGCACTGATGTTTTAGCAAGCCAATCATCTACTTCTCACTTCTCTTTAATGAACAAATGCGTTTCACAACTTCAATATCAGGTTTATCACACACAACATTCATTGGTTTGCTTTTATTACTACATCTTTTTGCAAAGGACCTAACTAACATGGTCATCATACAATGATTTATTGAGTCCCTTGAATTCTTAATTTTTGAAAAAACAATATATTCCAAACACGTAATTCTTAATTTTTGGTATACACTCTCAATTAAAGAACTTCAGGTGAATCTGATTATTTTTAGTTTAAAAATAAGTAAATAATATCTTTTATAAAAGTGTACATTTGCAACAAACAAATCAATAAGATTCATTTAAAATTTAACATTTCCATCGAAAAAGAGATGATTGTATGCTTAGATTGTGAAAAACTAATTACGTTGAAAAAAATATCCTTCACGATCATTATGAAAAGACCTGACAAAAACCAAACATTATGATGTAATGATAAGATTCACATGCATATGTAAAGAAGACATCAAAAATACCTTGTTCGCCCATATGCACATGCTCTCACAATCTCTTTGAATAAATTATGTATGATGCCCATCCTCACAATACATATGAATTTGTACCTAAAACTTATCTACGTTTTTGCTTCCCTTCCCTTTATCTTTTTCTCCTTTCATTTAGCCAAACATAGTCTAGACATCATTTCACGCTGATAAAGTAGTTCTAACATCCAAGACCATTAATCTTAAAAAATAAATAAAAATAAAAATCTGGCTATAATTGAAATTTAATCTTATTCCTTCCTTTTCAATTCTTAGACAGAGGCTGGCGCATGAAAGGCATAAGCCAATTAATCTTGTTGTGGCGCAAGGGTACGATGAGCATGTTCCTGATAAAAATCAATACTGCCTCTCTCTAGAAACTTCTAGACACTCACACACAATCTCTCTCTCTTTCTAGAAATTTCTCTCTAATTCCGGACATTTCTCTCTTGCTCTCTTTCCGGAATTATCTCCAAGATAGTTTTCATATTTTCTCTAGAAGCTTCCTTGCACTGGTAAATTTTAGCCACAAATTTATAAGGTGTCTAGAAGGTTGGAGAAATGCATTAATTTAATGCCAATAAAAAGGAGGAAGCTAGAAGCTTCAAGTTGGTTTCCTAACCAACATACATCTAGTATAAATAGATGTATGAGATGGTGAAGTGTGTGCCATAGATAACAAGTGTTACAATCAATACACACACGGCACTGTTACAATCACACACACTATCCTCAAATACACTAACACACAATTAACACATTACACCTTACCCCTAGACGCCTAGCTACTAACCCTTGACTTTATTTTCTTCACTTCACCTGCTGCACTTCACGTCACACACTACTTCACCTTATTCCACACGTCTCACACACCTCTCACTAGTCTCACAGTACTCTACTTCACAAGTCTCTCATAGTTCATACAACTTCACACATCTCTCACTTGGTGCTTTATGACACTCTTCCACTTTCGCAAAGCTTCGGCCTTCTTAGGAGGTGTGGTTTCGCCACCAGCCACGATCTCTCACAAATCTTGCCCTTGCAAGTATGACTCCATACAAGTCGACCATTTGTTGTAATTCTAGTATCAGAGCTTGGCGGCCAAGGACCGTGTTTGTGGTGTCTAGGACAGTATTTTTGGAGGTGTTCATTCTACTCGTGTACAGTCTAGGACTGTGAAGCTCGTGGTCTGGGACCAAGCTTATTTGGTAGAGCAAGAAATTTCTCCAAGTTGTGATGGTGGACCTCCAAGCTATCAGTGGCATTAGAAAGCTCAATAACTAGAATTACAACACATGGTCGACTTGTATGGAGTCATACTTGCAAGGGCAAGATTGTGAGAGATCGTGGCTGGTGGCGAAACCACAACTCCTGAGAATGCCGAAACTTTGCGAAAGTGGAAGATTAAAGCCGGGAAGGCTTTGTTTGCAATCAAGACAAGCATCGAGGAAGAGATGCTGGAGCACATCAAACATGTAAAGACACCAAAGGAAGCGTGGGACACCTTTTCAACACTATTTTCAAAGAAGAATGATGTAAGGCTACAATTGCTTGAGAACAAGCTAATGTCAGTGGCACAACAAGATATGACAATTACGCAATACTTCACCAAGGTAAGGTCTCTCTATTGCAAAATCTCTAAATTAGATCCTGCATCAAATATTTCTGATTCAAGAATGAGAAGGATAATTATTCATGGGTTGAGACCCAAATATAGAAGTTTTGTAGCTGCCAGTCAAGGTTGGCTTGTCCAACTATCATTAGTAGAATTGGAAAATTTGCTAGTTGACCAAGAAGCATTGGTCAAGCAAATGGTTGGGGTCTCACTAAAGAGTGACGAGGAGGCACTCTTTAGCAGTCTCTATAAAGACTAACGCAAGAAAAGATTTAATGCAGGTTCTAAGAATAGAAATGATGAAGATAGAAAAGATAAGGAGAGCTCTCAAGATCGAGGAGCTCAAGGAAGTCGCGACAATAATGATTGACGACCCACGGGTTACAGAAATCGTAATGTCAAGTGTTTCAAGTGTGAAAAAATGGGCCACTTTGCACGAGACTGTCGATACAAGTGGAGAACAGCTCAAGGAAATACAGTGACGTTTAGCAACCTAGAAGATGATAGCGAAGGAGAATGGGTTATTGAATCGTGTTTGGCTATGATAGAGCTAGTTGAAGAAGCAGTAGAAGAGGAAGCAATGCTACCAGTTTCAAAGGAAATTGAAGAGAAAATGCCTGAGAGCATAAGGGAGTAGTCTAGGAAAGATCAGTTCATGGTAATTGATGAGTTACAATTTGGTATCAGAGCTTGGCGGTCAGCGATCGTGTTTGTGGTGTCTAGGACAGTATTTTTGGAGGTGTTCATTCTACTCGTGTACAGTCTGGAACTGTGAAGCTCGTGGTTTGGGACCAACCTTATTTGGTAGAGCGAGAGATTTCTCCAAGTTGTGATGGCGGACCTCCAAGCTGTTGGTAGCATTAGAAGGCTCAATAACCAGAATTACAACACATGGTCGACTTGTATGGAGTCATACTTGCAAGGGCAAGATTTGTGGGAGATCGTGGCTGGTGGCGAAACCACACCTCTTGAGAATGCCGAAGCTTTGCAAAAGTGGAAGAGTGTCATAAAGCATCAAGTGAGAGATCTGTGAAGTTGTATGAGCTATGAGAGACTTGTGAAGTAGAGTACTGTGAGACTAGTGAGAGGTGTGGAATAAGGTGAAGTAGTGTGTGACGTGAAGTGCAACAGGTGAAGTGAAGAAAATAAAGTCAAGGGTTGGTAGCTAGGTGTCTAGGGGTAAGGTAAGGTGCTAAGTGTGTGTTAGTGTATTTGAGGATAGTGTGTGTGACTGTAACAGTGTCGTGTGTGTATTGATGCAATATTAGTGCTTGTAAAGTGTTGTAATTCAAAGAGTCAAGTTTTAAATAAAAGCTCATTGTTCAGTCTTTTGTTCAACAATCTAGTGTTAGAGCTTCCGCTAACCCAACAGTTCCTAAGGCATCTTTTATAGGTTTATGCATTCTCATTATACCCTTTTGAGGTTCCAAATGTTGAACCTTTTATGCATTTACTTTCGAAATGAAGTCTTAAGTTTTAGAAAGAAATGAATTATCCTCTTGATTGGGTTGCTTTTGTCGACTATTACTTGGATACTTGTAACACTTACTCTCTAATGAAGACATACTAATGATCTGTTCTAATAACGGGCTTAGCACCCAGTAGGGATTTTGGCTAAGTCAAACTTTGGGCACTTGAACACCTTGACAATTTGATCAAGGAACCTGCAATTGTCAAAAGTCCAAGGACTAGGACTAAGTAAAGTTCAAGCATTTAGAACATTGAAGATCCAAGGGCTCAGGACACTAAAAGGCCATTGCGTAAATAGTCTTTCAACTATTGGTTCTTAGTAGCATTAGTATTTTAATTAAAAAAAATTTGTTTTCTTCTCCCATGGAATGGTATTATGGTTTTGGACAAAATCATGTTCATGTAACAAATAATTATATATCGAAATTTCCAGGTCTTAAGTAATTATGAATTTTGTTTGCTAAACCTTTAACCCTTAGAAATACATGTATATAAATGATATATGCTATGAATATGTACGTTCTAAATATAATCAATAAGTGGATTTTAATTAGCTTAACTGGTAAAATCTCTGATAATTGAATAGTATTCTCGGGTTCAATCCCTACTTACACCAAAAATTGATTGATGTCTTGATTTAATGATAAAGAGCTATCATCTAGAGCGAATGTCATAGGTTGAACTTTCTCAATATATATATATATATATAGAGAGAGAGAGAGAGAGCGAGAGAGAGAGCGAGAGAGTGAAGTGCTATGTCTACACATTTTCACAACAAATCAAAATTGGTTAGTTGATATTGATTCAAATTTGAACCTAACACTAAGATCACTTTTTTACCCTAATAATAACAACCAGTAACAACTTGTCACTTAAGATTTGTTGTAAAAATGTTGTGAACATAAAATTTCTTATATAAATAATCAACAAAATTAAATATATTTAACCATAACAATAAATATATAAAGAAACATTTTTTGATTATGTTTATAAATAATTTTCGAAATATAATTCATTGTTCTTGATCTTAGTTTTTTTTTTTCCTGAATAATTATTTATATTCAATTGAATGAAATTAATCGAAATACATAGTCCATCATAAGTCATGTACAATCCAATCGACTGATCAAGCAAAGTAATTGGAAAGGTTCAATGAAGAGGAAACATTGGTCCATGTGAGAACCATGAGGAGAGCACAAGCCACAAGATGAGCCATACCCATCTTTCCCTTTCATGGCAAAAATCAAAGCAAGGAGAAGAAAGATGTGTATTGGCCCATGGCCAATTAGTTGAATTATAATTAACTATTATGTAACAACTTTTTGAGCTAGAAAATTATAACCACTACCTATAAAGTATAGTCCTAGGTTGTTTAAATTATTATAACCACTGCCTATAACTAATAAAAATTTTAATCCGTTAACCAGTTTGGGTTTATTATAGGTTGTTTAAATTGTTTAATTTTTTTTATTAAAAAAAGGAAGTCATTTAGGTTTAATTATTTGTAAGTTCTAATTTTAATATACTAAATAAGGGGAAATGTATATTCATGCCTAAAATAACTAAGTAGAATTCATATTACCTTGTATTTCAAAAGTGAGGGCATCGAAGGTTTTATTATTTTTATTAAATGAAAAGTCAAGAAAGCTTAGAAAGTTAATCCCCTAAAAACTACGAAGAATTTCTTCAGAGTGTAAGTAGTAGTAGCTCCTAGTTACTACATCATCAGCGCCTTTCTAGTTCAAGAGGTTCAAGGTTTTTGAGGTCAAACCGAGGTTAAACTGATGTCGAACTGTGATGACGTCATAATTAATTTAATAATTATTATAAATATATAAAAATATTAAATTAGTAAAAAATAGAAAAATTAACTAAAATAGTCCAATTAAAACTATAAATCCATATTTTAACTATGTCTAATATATCCATCTATATCCCAAATATGAAATATCTATCCAATAATAATAATAACCATTTTTTTATAAAAAGGAAATTAAAAGCAACAAATTGTCTTTCCAAGTTCCACTTTCCAATGCTCACGTGACCAGCTGCCTAGCTCACATTCACAAACCTAAAAAAGCATTAGAAACAAAAGTGAATGAAATTAAAGGAAGAGATAAAAAAGCAATACAAACAAAAGCAGATGAAGAAAGAATTGTGATGTTATATCCATAATATTTTTCGCAATATTTTTACAAGAATCACATCAAAATCTTATGTAGAAAGCTGTTACTAGTTCTAATTTGAACCCACTACTGAAATTATTTTTTTTACTCACCAATATTAGCTAATAACAATCTATTACTTAAAATTTATTGTGAAAATGTTGTGGTAGTATTTCTTAATTGCCATTTCTTAATATTAAATACCACACATTTGAATTTAAAAAAAAAAAAAAAAAAACTAAAGGATAAACACCACACATTTTCATACAGACCCAATTTATCACTAAACTCTCAACCTCACATTTACTTCACAATTATTCACATATTCACACGGACCCAATTATTCACAATTATTCACAATTATTCACATTTTCATACGGACCCAATTATTCACATATTCACATCAGAGAAAAGAGAAGAGAGAGAGAGGAGAATCTGAAGCGCCGGTGGAGATCGTGGTGCACAGATCGAAGGCCGGTGGAGATCGAGGTCATCAAAGGGACAAAGTCGGTGGAGATCAGCGTTCACCATGAAGCACTACCTCGTCTGCCGCCCCACCGCCATTCGTCCTCCTCCCCACCACCAAACTGGGTCAAATCAGCTTGTTCTTCTTCCTTTTTTTTTTTTTTTTTTTCTTTTTTCATATTTGCTTGTTCTGATTCAACTTTATTGTAAGAATTGGATTTTGTTGTGTTTTGTGTTTGGATTATGTGGGACATTTTTTGAGAGTGAAGCAAAGAGACTGAAACAAAGATCAGACGTTTTCTGATCCCAGCAATTGAGTTTCTTTTTCTTTTGTTTTTTTTTTATTTTTTTTATTTAGGTTCAAATTCAAAGGGAACCGTGAGAAGCGATCTGATCATGGTTCTCAGAACCATGCGGTTGAACCGCAGTTTGAATGGTTCCCTGCTTTTTTAGCATAGACCGGTTCTTAAGCTTAAAAGAACCATGATTGTGAGAGGTTCACGGTTTTTCCGGTCGGACCGTATAGTCTGGTCCGGGTTTCAAAACCTTGCTCTTAACAATAAAGCTTAAAATAATTCCTACCAACCTTATTAAATATTTTTACAAAACTTTTAAAACCAGAAAATCATCAAAACTCATAACGAAAATGTAAGTTCTGCACTAACATTTATTAGACAAGGGTGAATAATGCAGTGTTCTTACCCCTATGAAATTAAGAAAAAAAAAATCCATATTTTATACGAATAGAACAAAAAGTAGGATATATTCTTTTAGTAATGGATCATCTTCCTAGTTTTATCCAAGTGCACCAAGAGTTTAATCAATGTGTAATTTATTTAACCGAGATGGGAGCGCAACAAATTTCTTTTCCTTTTTTTTTTTTTTTTTTTTTTTTTTTTTTTTTTTTTTTTTTTTTTTTTTTTGCATATATTGTTTCTATCTTTGAGGTTTGCAAAAAGTTCATATTTTATCCCTAATTAAAAAAAAAAAAAGGGTTCATTTTTATCCCTTAATTTTTTATATATTTTTTTCAATATATAACAAAATATGTGTATAAAAATAACCATATAATTAAACATATTTTTGTCATTGGAGAAAAACATAATGACGGTCCATTTGGGATAACGGAGGACTTAGTGCTTATTATGAGTTTTGACAAACTTGAGATTTGAACTCTTGAAGGCACCGATTTAAAAAAAAAAAGAATAATATGCATTTTCTTGGAGTTCAAAGGTTGGAAACACTCTAAGTATAAGGATTTAAAACATTTAAATATCATTGTCATTTTAAAGTTTCATGTTATTTTACGAGTCTTTTGGCTTAATATTGTTGAATCCGGAATTTATTTGTGTTATGGGCATTGTTTCAACTTATTTGGGAAAATGAAGAGAGAGAGGGAATTTCGGCAACACTGTTGCCGAAATTCCAACAAAAGTATGAGAGAGAAAGAGAAAAAATGGGAGAGAGAAAATGTTGAATTTCAGCAATGGTATTACCGAAATTCTTGCTGCCCAAAATGCTGACCGGGAAGCAATTGTGGCAATGGCATTGCCGAAATAGGGGGGGAAAAATTTTGTGCCTATTGTGGCAATGCCATTGCCGAAAATGGGAGGGAAAAAAGAAAAAGAAAAAAAAAAAAAGGTGGTTTCCGAAATCTAGGAGAAATTAAAAAAAAAAATATAATGTACTACACACACAATATTTTTACAATATTTTCACAACAAATCACAGGTAATTAGTTATTATTAGTTTAAATTTAAATTTAACACTGAGATTACTTTTTTAATCTAACAATAATAATCAGTAACAACCTGCCACTTAGAATTTGTTGTAAAAATATTGTAAAAATTGTGTGCAATTACCATTTCTCAAAAAAAAAAGAAAAAAAAAAAAAGAAAGTGTAATGGCTTTGTGGCAATGCCATTGCCGAAAATGTGGGAAATTTTTTTTTTTATAATATTTTTACAACAAATTCTAAGTGACAGGTTGTTACTGATTATTATTGTTAGATTAAAAACGTAATCTCAGTGTTAAATTTAAATTTGAACTAATAATAACTAATTACCTGTGATTTGTTGTGAAAATATTGTGTGCGTAGTACATTATATATATATTTTTAATTTCTCCCAGATTTCGGCAACCACCTTTTTCTTTTTTCTTTTTTCCCTCCCATTTTCAGCAATGGCAGGCAATGCCATTGCCATAATTGCTTCTCGGTCAGCGTTTTAGGCAGCAGGAATTTCGGTAATACCATTGCCGAAATTCAACATTTTCTCTCTCCCACTTTTTCTCTTTCTCTCTCATACTTTTGTTGGAATTTCGGCAACAGTGTTGCCGAAATTCCCTCTCTCTCTTCATTTTCCCAAATAAGTTAGAACAGTGCCCATAACGCATATAAATTCCGAATTCAGCAATATTAAGCCAAAAGACTCTTATTTTGCTATTGTGGTTCATAATTAGTCTTTTGACTGTTTGATCTTAGTTTTGTATCATTTCTAATTAAATAATTTCCAAATAATGATTTTATAATTATTTATTTTATTTACCTTTGAATATTTATCCTAATTTTTTACAAAATTTTGTTCATGTAACAAATAATAATATGTTAATTCCTGAGTTTTAGTCGAGTATATATCCAATTTGGTAGCCTATAACTATTATTAATAATGCATGTGTATGAAATGATATATGATTCACTTAAAACTTATATATGATTTTTGTTTTTGTTTTGTTTTGTTTTGCAATTAAAACTTAGCTACGGACCATGTAGCAACCGAATCACATTGATTCAACCACCAAGCATGTCGTAGTGCACATGTTTTAAGATTGAAATCTTGTGCTCATGGGCACATTTTTAGCTTATGCTCCGTTTGTCTTAAAATAAAATATTTTCCTGAAAATGTTTTATTTTTATTTTTAAGTGTTTATTACATGTAAAATATGGTCAAATTTGTAAAGTATTTTTCATTGCCCGTAAAATCCTTTATAAAAAAATTGTACAACATTTTATCTTTAAAAATTTGGTAAATAACATTTTACAAAACCACATAGTGACTTCCCCTTACCTCATCTGATATCTAGAACATTGATCCGGTGGGTTGGGCAACCGGGGCCAGCAATAAAATTCCTTTACATGCAATCCACATGTAAAACTCATTTACATGAGATCGAGGAAGAACATACAATTATAATCCTCCCACTTTTTCTTGCATCTTGGTGTTATCATTTGTGGCTTCAATTCATGGAATTCAGTCATGTGAGAATATGGCGAGTCAATCTATACTTACATATATTGTACACAATTTTCACAATTGCATGTACAAATTAACAAACTACAATCACTCACCATATGTGCTACTCATAAATAATAATACTAACAAGTAGTTATTGATATATCATGTGTCCAAAAATGAAGCAAATAAAATAATTAGCGGAACTAAAATTTATGAACTTACAATTCACTAGGATGAAAATCTTAGTATTTGTCTATCTTCAGTGCGTTGGTGTGCATCCGGTTTCCAAATTGATGTACAATCCTTTTCAACCATTTTTAGCCTATGCTCTTACAATTCGAAATTTGCTTCCTTTGGGATTTTAATTGCAACGAACATCTATTTTCTCCTATCACTTAATCCAATTCATTTAATTAACACAAGGTGTCATGATTTGACAACTTGTTCCAATTCACTTTGTTAGGACATATGTGAATCATGTTAGGAACATATGTCAATATAGAATTGACTAATCCTTTGATAAAACGCACTTTATTTGTAATTGGGTAGATCTATGATGGTTTAATGCTTCAAGGAATAAGATTTCAAGTTCAAGTGTTAAAACCATGCAAGTTTGTCTTGGAATCACGTGAAGAAGTGTTAAATTTTAAAACTCGACAGCTAGTATCTATCGAGGTTTAAAAGGCTGTTTCAACCTGATGCTCGACAACTGCTCGATAGATAGAGTATCTATCGAGGTTTAAGAAAATCAGTTTTCTAGATCTGATTTCACTCCAATCTGTGAATAGATGTTTTGACTTTCTTTTCTCATAATCCTAAACATATATAAGGATTATTTTAAGGGCTGTCACAGCTGATGCAACTCAATGCAAAAGTTTTTCACAAGCATATTGTGAACCGGAGACATATGCATTGGTTCATCTTTCTATTCAAGAAGCTGCTATGTTTGTACACCGTAGGGCTTTGTAACCAAAGAGTCTCGTGATCTTCATCGTGTTGATGAACTGAAGAATTTTGCAGCCAACATCTTTCTCAAGTTGGTGAGTAAGCCGCGTACTAGGATTCGTGCATTGAATTGGTTAGTCATGTATTGGGAGCCGTGCATTAAAAGGAGAAATTGTCGCTACAGAACAAGTCCAATTGGATATTAAGGTAAGGGTTCAACTGTAGGTTGGTATAAGGTACTGGGATTCCTTTACTTGTAACCGCTTGTTGTGATAATAGTAAATTCTTGGGAGTGGTGACCTTAAAATCACTTGGTGGGGTTTTGTCTCGGTAGTTTTCCTCATTTATAAACAAATCACTTGTGTCAAATTTATTTTCCGTTACATTTAACTTAGTTAGTGATTTGTTTGTGCTACCATGCGTATTGCATACTAATTGAATTAATTAATTAACTTGGCTAATTAATTGGTTAATTCATCACAATGGATCAATACATTTTTGGCCTATCACACTTGTTAATTTTCAACAGAATTGGACCTCTATGAAATTACCAACCAATGCAATTCTTATGATTGATTCAAATTTCACCCACGTAATAATGATACGCAGATCAAAATGACATTTAGTTAATAAGATATAGCCAATTCATCAAAAAAAAAAAAAAAAAAAAAAAAAAAGAAAAAAGAAGAAGGATATAGCCAAATTAGCCACAAAATATGTGTTCACATAAACATAATCTCTTGCCGGTCTATATTTCTCCTTTGTGCTTGAACCCAGTGCCACCAGCGTGAAACTGTACATTCCATCTTTTTCATCTTCTTTTATGGTGTTAGATATATTATGGTCCAAACCAATTGTAGGCCCATATATTTGTAGAACACCCATATTAATCTTAGGTTATTCTATGATTAGTCTAGAATTAGTCAAGTATTCTCTAGTATATAAACCCTATATTGTATTTAATGTAACACTAGTACTTAATATAATATGTAATCGTCAAGAGCTTCCTCAGCATGGATGTAGGCCATTAGGCCAAACCATGTAAACCTTTATGTGTGTTCTTTCTTTCTATCATTCAATTATCACACTCAATCACAACAAAAAAAAAAAAAAAAAAAACTTTCACATATGAGAATCGAGACCTATTGTATTTTCAAAATAAAGCAAATGAATTTTTCACTCAATACTAATATTATGAATATCATTTCAGACTGCGTTTCGGTTTGTCATTAGAATGAAATATTTTAATACCAACCTATTTCGACATACCGTTTTGGAGTTACTGTTATATATATATATATGGGGGGGGGGATGGAAGAATTTTCACCCAAGCCTAAGGCCCAAATGCATGGAGGATCCCATGGAGTGGAATGGGCCAAACCCATCTACTTAAAATAAGGCCTAAATGCCTAGAAGATCCCGTGGAGTAGAATGAGACTGGACCATCTATTTAGGAAGCAAATGGAATCCTTGTGGATCGTTCCCGTGAAATTGACAATACACTACATCTCACAAAGTCTTATACGAGGTAATGAATATGGATAATCCATAGTGTGTCCAAATATAATCTCGGGAAACCCTCTAGACAGATAAGGATAGCAGAGATCTTTATTCGCATTAATGAGGGGTTCTCCACCTAACATCTACTGCATTAAATACATATGAGACAACTTGAATAGTGAAAACACTCCCAAAAGTCTTGTTTCTGGATAAGAAAGGGGAGAACCCAATAAAGAAGAGGAAAAATATCTCAAAGAATCTGGCTGGAAATAGGACAGTTGGGAGGATAAGGGTAGAGGATATGTCTATAAAAGGAGGGGGACTGGCAAATGGAGAGGGATCGAAAGAAAAAGGAGAGAGAAATTCTTATCTATTGCAGTTCAATACCACAGGAAAAAGTGGTTTTTCCATTGTAATGAGCATGCTTCAATATGAATACAAGTCCTGTTTGATAAATTAGTTGTTTAAGTTTCTCATTGTGGAGTCTTCCCCCCTATATTTCTAATAAATAAATTGTACTTGTCAATCATCACAACCCCCTACACAATTCTTAAGTCTTTTTCTTTTAGTGGCTTTTGACACCCAAAAAAAAATATATATATATATATATATATGTATGTATGTATGTATGTATGTATGTATGTATGTATGTTATTGATCAAAACTCATATAAATTATTAAGGATCTTAAAAATATAAGTTCATATTTAAATTAATATGTCAATCTCTATGCCTAAAACAACAATTTAATAGTATTAAAAAATTAACAATTAGTTTTTTAAAGATTATAATAAGAATATTGAGTATCTAAATAATTTTTTTCTAAAAAAAGGTATAATTTAATAATTTTTTTCTAAATAATTTATTATTATTATTGTGAGAGGGAAGGAACCGAACACAACATAAAGCCCATGGGCCCAGTCCGAGGATGGGCAAAGGCCCATTTGTACACCAATCCGAACTCGACACTTGGGCTAAAGTTTGAGAAGGGAAGACATAGAGATTACACTAGTTCAAACCTAGCATGTGGACTAGGTCCGAGGATGGAAAACGAACAAACCCATTGTTCGAAGAGCCCTAGGAATGAATGCACCTGTAGAATGCCTCAGTTGGCCACCTGCACAAAAAGACAAGACACCATGGAAGACATCAAAGACGTGCAAGTAAAGAAGAGAGGAAATATTTGTGATAGGTAGTCATCACCTCCGCATTCAATACACTGCACCAACTTAGTTGACTGCATTGATGAGAAAAAGACACTTGAACAGTAGTTCCACAGCTCATAACACTCTCTACCAACTCCAGCAGGGTCCTGATGGTACAAGCATCCCAATTGCTACCCAGAGAGATACAGGTGGAAGACTCAGTCGCATTAGGAGGGACTACATAAAGGAAGGGAATCCCTCCAGGAAAGGTGTTGGAATAATAGAACTTGAATTAGAGAGAATAGAGTATCAACTTGTACCAAGACTTGAGCAAATTATATACGAACATTGCCTCCTTGGACAAGCCTGAGGAAGAGTTTTATACTTGTTTTGTGTTTCTCTCTATCATAATACGAGCCTCAACTCCATTAATTTTATATCTAGATCATACATAGCATTAAAGTTGACCTAGCAAGTCCATTCTCTTATAAATTACTTGTGTTGGGCCAAAAATACCTAGCACCACTATTCTAAGTAGGCCTGAGGCTGTTTTTGAGCTCTTACAATTATTATTATTATTATTATTATTATCACACTATGGAACTGTTCACAATAAGGTGAACATTAAATTTATTCATTATTGTATCAATTACAATTAGTGACTTTTTTAAATAAAATTTTGAAACTATATATATAATGACATATTCATAGAATGAACATAATTGAAATTAGAATATTAAAATGAACTAAGTGGAAGTACAAAAGAAAGATCTAATAATAAATGAAGAATTTGTTTTACAAATATGGCCATTAGCTTTGATAAAAAGAAGAGGGAATGGTATTTGAGATGGTTTAATTATGTGAAAATGAGAACAATCAATTCACTAGTAAAAAATAGTGATTCGATTCAAGCTAAGAAAACATAAAGAAAAAGAGGAAAAGCTAAAATATAAACACGTTAATTAAAAAAAGTAACAAAGTATTAGGCTTCATTCTAAGATATATTGTAGAATTATCTATATATAATATTTATACAACAAGTCCCCACATGTTCATAAAATGCTCACCAACCCCAAACCCCTTCGAGCCTTACAAGAAGTCCCCCTCCTGTTTAAAAATCACTTGAAAACTATCTTGAAATATTCTAGAAATTTTTCTTAGAATCAAATAAGAAAAATGGAATGGGCATGGTTTTTAGATAATTGGTGTTTTATCAAGAGGTGGCATACTACACTTTAGGCAGAGACACTAGGGTTTATAATGGAAGGGTTTTCAGTTAGGAATCGATTTGTCCTTTGTCAATGGTGATTGTGGTTCTTCATCGGTATTGATCGATACTAGTCTATACAAAATGGGGTGTCCACATCAATAATGTAATTTTTTTCAGCAAGAGCTATGTAGCTCAATGACATTACGTGATTCTTCCAATGAAAAGAACGTAAGTTCAAATCACCCCCTCTTACCTCTTTAGTCACCTCCACTATTTCCTTTATATTTTTCTCTAGCCAAACATACAGTAGACATCATTTGATACTATTAAAGTAGTTCTAACATCTAAGTGCATTAATCTTTTTAAAAAAATCTGGCTATAATTGAATTTTAATCTTAATTCTTCCTTTTCTATTTTTAGATAGAGGCCAGCAAATGAGAGGTATGAGTTAATCTTGTTTTGGTGCAAGGGTAGTAGGGTACGATGAGCATGTTCTTAAGGCATCTTTTATACATTTTTGCATTATCATTGTACCCTTTTAAAAGATGGGTTGATTTTGTCGACAATTGCTTGGATACTTGTGACACTTTCAGTCTAATGAAGATATACTGGTGTTCCGTTCCGATCAGGGGTGTAGCTAGCACCGATTAGGGATTTTGGCTAAGGCAACCTTTGGGAACTTGAAGACATATTAACAATTTGATCAAGGAACCTACAATTGTTGGAAGTCCATAGCCTAGGGCTACCTAATGTTCAATGGTCATGAACATTGAAGATCCAAGGGCTCGGGACACTAAAAGGCCATTGTGTAAGAATTTTTCAGCTGTTGGTTCTTAGTAGCATTTGAATTTCCAAATTTAATTAAAAAATTATCAAATTATGGTGTGTGTATATATATATATGGTTTTATTCTCCCGTGGAATAATATTATGGTTTTGGACGAAATAATGTTCAAGTAACAAATAATTATTATATATGCAAATTTCTAGACTTTAAGCAATTATGAATCCAATTTACTAACCTTTAACCCTTAGTAATCCATGTATATGTAATGATATATGCTATGAATATGTACTTTCCAAATACAATACAAAATAATATGTATAACTACAACAATAAACATGCAATGAAACATTTCTTGAGTACGTTTATAAATAATTTTCCAAAATATAAGTTAAGATTTACTGTTTTCGATCTTAGCTATATTTTTTTCCCTGAATAATAATTTATATCCAATAGAATAAATTTAATCAAAATATATAGGGGCTAATCCATCATAAGCCATGTACAATGCAATCAAGCAAGGTAAGTGTGGTATTACAATTAACTGTTATGTAACAACTTTGTGATCCTGAAAATTCTAACTACTACCTATAAAGAATAGGTCTATCCTACAAAGTCTTTCAACAATTATTATTATTATTGAAAAAAAGTTAAGAAAATTTAGGAAGTTGATCCCATAAAAACTACAAAGAGTAAAAAGTGAAAGTAAAGTTCGAAAAATTTGTTTACTTGGTAACAATAGTCATTGAAACAGCACCAACACGTGCATAATCAGAAACAAGAACTAGAATAGTCAGCTCCCAAGAATAAAGTAAACAAGAATTGCTACCAACCCTTTTAAATCTTTTACAAAACTTTTAAAAGCAGAAACTTATCAAAACTCATAACAAAGATGGGTCTTTAACACTATACAATATAATGGAAAATGTAAGTTCTACTAGCACTAACATTTATTAGATAATGGGTGAGTGATAAAGTGTACTTGCCCCCATGAAATGTAAAAAGTCAATCTTTTATACTAATATAATAGAAATTGGATTTATTCTTTTAGTAATGGTTCGTATTCCTAGTTTTTCCAAGTGCAACAAGAGGCTAATCAATGTGTAAATTTTTTTTTTTTTGATGGGAAATACTAGAAACTTTATTAAACCAAAATGGAGTACGTTACATCTTGAATCAAAGCTTGGTTAAGGAAATAAGGCTCCTCTTCTAACCAAACTGAAAAATCATCTATGCTAGAAGCATATTTAGCTAATGAATGAGCAGGCCTATTGCCTTGCTTACGAACATGTGAAAAAACAATCTTCCTAAATTCATGAGAGACAGACATAGAGCTAGAAATAATAGCAGCCACAGATGAGGGTGGCAGAGAAAGTTCCTTCAATGCATTGATCACCAATAGGGAGTCACCTTCAAGAATAAACTCCTGAATACTGAGATCTTTGGCAAACTGTAGACCAACCTCCACTGCCTTAGCCTCAATTTCTAATGCTTTGAGAGGAGCTGTAATCTTCTTACTAAGGGCGCCAATAACCTGTCCTTCCTCATCCCGAATCAGAGCTCCCACACCTGCAGCTTTTTGGTCAGCAAAGACAGCCTCGTCAACATTGAGTTTAAACATACCACTCGGAGGTGGCTTCCAAAACTCAGGCTGGGTTTCCTTTCTCTGCATCGGCTCGACGACGCATTCCTGATATTCCGCCAGATACTGAAGAGCATCATTCCCAATCCTTGTAGCATTTTTCCTTGCCCCTCCATTCCGCTCTTCATTCCTGTTCGTCCAAAGAGATCACGCCACCATAATTGTTTTACCAATCAGCTCCGCGTCCCATTTCGCTTCGACCATACCGTACCAGACCAGGTCCATGAACGATGTGAACCGAATAGAAGACTGAATATGGAACAGCTTTAAGTTATCCCATACTTCACGTGCTCTGCTACAGTCCCAAAATAGGTGACTAGAAGTCTCTAAGCCCGAATTGCATAGCTCACAACATCCATCAGTCAAGACCTTCCTACGCACTAAATTTTCTTTGGTGGGAAGTGTGTCTCGGCAAGCTCTCCACGCAAAATGGCGAACTTTGTGAGGGATGTTAAGCTGCCATATCTGTTTCCAAAACCTCCTCAGTCTACTGTCATTAGATAAAGCCCCAGCCGACCCTTCAGAGGCAAGCTCCACAGCCACCCTATATGCGCTACTCACACTAAACTTACCATTATTAGTAGGTGCCCAAACTTGCCTGTCTTCAGGGAGCTTAGGACTCAGGGCAATACTACAAATATCATCAGCTTCATGGGGGAGGAAAATGCTTTGAACCAAATCAGTTTTCCAAACACCAAGAGTTGGATCAATTAAATCACAAACCCGAGCCTCCAAAGGAAGACCAACCGGAGGAGAAACAACCATGTATGTGGAGGGATTAAGAGTCCATTTATCCTTCCATATCTGAATGCTTTGACCATTGCCTACCTGCCATCTCAGTCCTGTTTTGATAATATTCTGTCCCGCCATAATACTGCGCCATGCATACGATGGATTTGCCCCCAAACTAGCATGTACAAAGTCACTCCTTGGGAAATACTTCGCCTTGAAAACTCGATAGAACAACGAGTCTCCCCCCATTTGTAATCTCCAACCCTGTTTAGATAATAAAGCAATATTAAATTGCTTTAGCTGTTTAAACCCCAACCCCCCTTGAGATTTAGGAGTACAGAGTTTATCCCAACTAACCCAAGCCATCTTCCGTTCATCTTTTTTTTGTCCCCACCAAAAGTTCCGCATTAGGCTAGTCATCTCATCATAAAGCTTGTCTGGGATCTTAAAACAACTCATGGCATATGTAGGAATTGCCTGAGCCACTGCTTTAATCAAAATCTCCTTGCCTGCTTTAGAAAGTAATTTTTCCTTCCATCCTGCCAGCTTCTTTGCCAGCTTTTCTTTGATACCCTTGAAAGAGTTTTTTCTGTTCTTCCCCACAAGAGATGGTAGGCCCAAGTACTTCTCATGTTGCTTTATGATTTGTGCCCCAAATCTGGTCTTAATCCCTTCTTGAATGTCTGTGGCTGTATTGCTACTGAAATAGAGCGAAGTCTTCGCCCTGTTTAGTTGTTGCCCTGATGCATCTTCATATACTTTCAATATTCTCTGTAGAGCCTCGCACTCCTCAATAGAAGCCTTGCAAAAGATAAGGCTATCATCTGCAAAAAATAGGTGGGAAAGACACGGACCATTCCTGCAAACAGAAATACCTTCCATAGATCCTTCAACAACAGCTTTCTTAATTAAGGCAGACAAACCCTCAGCACAGAGCAGGAAAAGATAAGGTGAAAGAGGATCACCTTGTCGAAGACCCCTGGAAGGAACAATATGGCCTTTAGCCTTACCATTAATCCGAATGGAGTACGTCATCGTTGAGACACATTGCATCATAAGGCTTCTCCATCGGGGATGGAAGCCCAAACGCTCCATAATTTTCTCCAAACACACCCACTCTACCCTGTCATAAGTTTTGCTCATATCTAGCTTCAAAGCCATCTCCGCTATGGTCCCAGACTTCTTCTGGCTAATGTGATGCATTGTTTCAAAAGCAACTAAAATGTTATCAGTGATAAGTCTACCATTAACAAAAGCACTTTGAGTATCACTAATTATTGCAGGTAAGATTTTCTTCAGCCTATTAGCAAGAGTCTTGGCAGCCATTTTATAAACCACATTACATAAGCTGATCGGTCTAAATTCAGTAACTCTCTGTGGTTTAGTAATTTTGGGAACTAAGACAATTTGAGTATCATTAAAATGAGGAGGAATAATACCAAAATTAAGGAAATCAAGCACAGATTTAGTGACTACATTACCCACAGTAGGCCAAAAGTGCTGGTAGAATAGAGGGGACATTCCATCAGGGCCCGGGGCCTTGAGGGGATACATCTGCTTCATAGCTTTGTACACTTCATTCGGTTGGAACTCCCTAATCAGCTGCTCATTCATTTGTTGGGATACCTTCGGTTGTACAGCTTCCAAGAGTTCATTGAAGTCAGTTGGATTTGATGAGGAAAAGAGCTTAGAATAATACTTCACAAACACCTTCTCAACTTCGACCTCCTCTTCCTGCCAAACTTCATTGGAATCAAATACCCCTTCAATCAAATTTTTCTGATGCCTTGACGAGGCTTTAGCATGAAAAAACCCTGTGTTTCTGTCCCCTTCCTTAAACCAATCAACCCGAGCTCTTTGCTTCCACATGGTTGCCTTCTTTTCTAACCAACAATTGAGCTCCACCCTAGTCTCCTTCAAGTGTTTAATAACATCAGGGCTAGTTGGCTAAATCTCTAAAACCTCCAAAAGCTTCTGGAGCCTACCTACCTCCTTACCCACATGCCCAAACTCAGTCCGGTTCCATTCTTCTAATTTATCTCTACAAGAAGTCAAGCATGTCACCAAAGGATGTGAATTTGCTGCCACCAAACCTTCATTCCAAGCTTCAGTCACTATTTCCTCACACTTGGGTTCTTTCAACCACATGGATTCAAATCTAAACATTTTTTTAGCTTGAACCCGTTTCTTGACAGCGGTGAATTGTAGTAACAATGGGTTGTGATCCGAGGTTGAGGAGGTTTTATGGAACAGCTTTGCTGAGGGGAACAATGCAACCTAATCCGAATTCAACAAGGCCCTATCAAGCCTCTCTCTAATTTGGAACCCGTCACTTCTTTGAAACAGCCAAGTAAATTTTGGGCCTACAAAACCAACCTCCAGAAGCCCACAAGAATTTATCACTTCATTAAACCTGACCATCTGTTGTTTGGGTCGAGGAGCACCACCTTCCTTTTCAGAATCCACCCTGATTTCATTGAAATCACCAATTACCGCCCAAGGTAAAAGAGACACAGTAGAAAGAGATTGGAGAAGTTGCCAAGATTCCACCCTTTTCGAAGTCTCCGGATTACCATAGAACCCTGTAAGGCGCCATCTAGCAATGTTGTTACCCTCATCAATAACACAGTCAATATGGGATGACGAAGAACCTAGAATTTCCACTTTAATCCCAGCATACTAGAATAAAGCCAAACCCCCACTAGAGCCACTACTCGGAACAATATGACCCTCTTGAAACCCACAACGATTTCTGACCACCTTCAACCAATCTTCATCAGATTTTGTTTCCATTAAGAAAACAAACTTGGGCTTCTCTATCCTAATGACCTTTTGCAAGGTGCTCACTGTCTGAGGGTTCCCAAGCCCTCGACAGTTCTAGCTTAATAGACTTATTGGGCTCGGCGGGGTTGCTTAACAACCTCTGCCGCTCCTAAATGTGTGTCAAAAAGAGAACCCAAGATTTTAGCTTCCTCTTCAAGTTTCAACTTCTTGTCCTTTCCATGTGATTCCTGCTCTTTTACATCCCCCGTCTCATTTTTCCTTTTTAAACCCACAACCACCTCCCTCATGATCTGATCCTCAGTTCCCACGGATCTGTCTGTCATCCTTGTCCAGCTACCTTTCCTCACTTCTCTGTTAGTTTGAAGATCGTGAGCCTCCTTTTCAACACTAAGCAAAGCCGTTACACCCTTCTCTTATGATTTCCTCAGCCCTTTGCTCTTCGTTTTCTGTTCGGACCAACCTGCATTGAAATGTATATCTCCCACTGCTGAATCCGTTCCAATGTTTTCATTACTACCCTCTCCCACAAAGGCCTGAACAGGGTTGTCACCATGAGTCTCATCCTCCTCCAAAACCACCTTACCCGCCCCATTAAGCTTCTCTACTATCTCAGTAACAATCTGATTCGGTGCAGACCCTTCATTTCGAATTTCTTTGTCAATACCCTCAATTATTGCCTCAAAGTCAGAGTCTGTTGTAAGCTGTGCAGTTGTCCCCATCTTAGAAGCACCCCTGCTCGACGTTAAAGCCTATGAATTACTTGCTTGATGACCAGTACATACCATCTCCACTTCTTCGAACACCTCCGTGCCAGTCAGCCTTGGTTGAACCCTCATCTCCGTCTGCCTATCTCTAGGCAAAGGTTGAGACCCCCTCGCCTCATACCCCTTGACCTCAACATATTGCCGACGAATTGGGTTAAATTGAGAAGCCCTGATCCACTGCCCATACTGTTGCTTCTCCACCGGAAGGGAACCTTTGCTCTTCAGCCAAATATCACAGTCCTATCATCATGTGATAGCAATCCACACCAAAAGCACAAGTTTGGCAGCCTTTCATATTGGAAAGCTACCCATCCTTCCTCCTTGTCATCAAAACTTATCTTCCTTCCTTGGCAAAGAGGTTGAGTAACATCAACCCTTACCCTAACCCTCATAAAAGTACCACCTTTCAACTCCATCAGATCATTTGACTTAATTATCGGACCAATAGTTTCGCCGATAAATTCAGCCGTCTCCGGAGTCATGAACTTGAAAGGAAGATCATGAATCTGTATCCAAAACGAACAGAAGTGGAACTCCAACTCCTTTATTGCCTTACTCCCATCGAACCTCTGTAAAATCACTAAATGTCTATCAAAAGACCAAGGTTCACCCTGAAGAACTTTCTCGGCATCTACTTCCAGATCGAACTCAAATAGTAAAACGTTATCCCCTGCATTACTAACACAAAAACTCTCCTTTGTTCTCCACAGTGGTCGAAACGTTCTTGCCACAGCTTCTATGTTCAGGTTCCGCTTGGTTAGAAACTTGGCAGCCAAAACGTGGTCTGCTTTAATGAGTTTCTTCGGCAATCTCAGTTTTTCCCCTTCCTTCGTTGACAGAGACAGCCCATCACACTTTCTGGTTAACTCCTTTATACGCCAAACCACAGAAAACTGCTGCTAAGGCTGAACAGATACACGAACTAACACCCTACTAGCACCCGAGATGCTATAGGGACGGCTGTCTTTCTCAAGGAGAAAGGAAACATGGATACTACAGACTAGGGTTTAAGAGAAAACCCTAGGCCGAGAACTTTTAGGCAAAAATTATACTGTCATAAAAGAAAAATAATCAATGTGTAAATTATTTAACCAAGAATGGAGCGCAACAAATTTCAAGTTTTGTTTTGCACCTATTGTTTCTATCTTTAAAATTTGCATGGAGTTCGTTTTTCATCCCTAATTTAAAAAAAGTTCATTTTTCACCCCTTAATTTTTTATATATATTTTTTTCAATATACAACAAAAATATGTGTAACCATAAAAATAACGATATAATTAAACATATGTTTATCATGGGAGAAGAGTACTGTTGGTCCATTAGGGATAATCAAGGGCTTAGTATTTATTGTGAACTAGTATGTAACCCCATGTATGTGCATGGGTACTATTAAAAATAATCACAATTATAAGGTGCAAATTATATTTTTTTTTAGAAGATGTTCAAATTAGACATGGTATTAGCTTATATATATATATATATTTTTTTTTTTAAATCATAAATTCTAAAATATGGAATGGTTTCTTATTACACACACACACACACACACACACACACACACACTATTTAAATTTTAATTGGTTTTAGACTCTTAGATTTTTGCATCCAATAATCTACTTGCCACAGAAATTAAAAACTTAGATGTACACGTGGATAAAAATTTGACTCCAATTGAAATCCAATTTTGAATCTAAATGAATTTGGACTCTTCGTTTTTTATACTCAATAATTCACTTGGTACAAAATTAAAATTAAATAGGACACGTGACACAAAATTAAGAATCCAATTAAAATCTAATTGAATTTTCTCTGAACTTTGGCTATTAATATATATATATATATATATATATATAAGGACAATATGCATTTTTCAGGAGTTCAAGGGCTTGAACATCTTTAGGCACTAGATGATGCCTTTGCTCAAGTGATGGGGCAAGAGCGTCATGGACGCGTACATGGAGTAGGGTTTGGACCGGCCCCATCCGGTAGAAAGGCAAAAGATGTTCTACCAGATAGTACGACTCCACGACAATCTTATGCTAGTGACCAGAGGGCTGTGGAGTTGGAGGATCAAATAGCGACAATGACCCAAGCTCGAGTGGAGGATGCAAATAAAATAGAGGCACTGGCCCGATTAGTAACACTTGAGAGAACTCAAAGGATAGAACGAGAAGCCCAATTCCAGAAAATGATGGATTCATTTAGCCAACATATGCGTGAATTGTAGAGTCAGGTATAGCTTTATAACTTATTAATGTCGTTTCATGTATTAGTGATTGGTACTCTTTGATACAAATGCATACAAAGACAAGATAGGTCATTTCAGCACTTGACTTGGGCTTTTATGTTGAAAAATGGCTTAAAGATAGGTCATTGTATTATGTATGTGTTAGTGGGAAGGTTGTGAGCAGTTAGAGGCTGATGAGTGGAAGTTATTCAAGGGTAGATTTGGGTATGTAGATTTTGTTTATACCCTTGTGTCATATTTTAGAAGTGAAATAGGGAAAAATATATTGTAGACTTATTTTTGTCATTTTACCAAAAATTACTTTTATACTCGATTGCTTTGTGATGTGCTTCTAACATTTGGCTTTGTTTGTTCATTTGTTATAATGTTGCCTCCATCTTATTCAGAGTGAAGAAGATGCTCATGCTGATGTTGATGTTGGGGATGGACTTGATGATGGGGATGCACTTGATGATGGTGATGATAAATTTTTTTGATGGAGTTATGAGTATTATCCTTCTGCTCCATGTATTTATATTGATTATGTAGTTTAATTGAGTATGTATGTATGTATCAAGTTTAGTTGATACAATTTTGGCTTTGTTTGTTCCTTTGTTATAATGTTGTCTCCATCTTATTCAGGGTGAAGATGATGCTCATGCTGATGTTGATGATGGGGATGCACTTGGGGATACACTTGATGATGAGGATGCTTTTGATGATGGTGATGATAGATTTTTTTTTGATGGAGTTATGATTATTGTCCCCTGCTCCATATGCTCCATATGTAGTTAAATTGAATGCTCCATATATTAGGGCCTATTTTGTGTACCCTTAGAAAGGATGTGATATGTTTTGTGTACCCTATGCTTGTGATTTGTCCAGGACAAGTGAAATTGGTTAGGAATCCGTTCTTGACCCATAGTGGCTCTTTCAAATGCTGCTATAGGTCTGTTCCTATAGTGGCATTTGACAAACGCCATTTTAGGTCCCTCCTATAGTGGCGTTTGTCAAATGTTGCTATACCCCATTAAAAAAAAAAAATAATTTACCTATAGTAGCGTTTTAAAAATGCCATTATAGGTTATGGACCTATAAGGGCATTTTTAAAATGCTACTAGAGGTAAATTAATTTTTTTTTTTAATGGGGTGTAGCAGCATTTGTAAACACCACTATAGGTCTATACCCTATAGTGGCATTTTTGAAACGCTGCTATAGCATTTTTTAAAAAAAAAAAATTCACCCTATAGTGGTGTTTTAGGGTATACCTATATTGGCATTTTTGAGAAACACCACTACAGGTCTATAATAGCAGTACAATAGTAGCGTTTACAAATGCCACTATACCCCAAATGGGCATATAGTGGCGTTTCGAAAACGCCACTATAGGTCCAGTTTTTTGTATTGAGCCTATTTTTGTGTGTCAAATATATTGTTTTTTGTAAAACAAATTTACTGAAAAGTCTCCATCCAAACTTATTTAATTATGTAGCAAATTTTTGGAGTTCGAGTTTAGTAAACTCGAGTTCCAAGCTTGAGTTTGACCTATTTTGAAACTTTTTTAGTTATGTGGCACTTTTTTTTTTTTTTTTTTTAGCCATAATGCTTGAAACTCAAGTTCCAAAAATATGCTACATAATTAAATAAGTTTGTGCAAAGGCTTTTTAGTTTTTTTTTTTTTTTTTTTTTTTTTTTTTTTTTTGCAAAAGTAGGATATTTGTTCAAAAAAGACCTGGAAATACTGTAAGTATATGGATTTAAAACATTCAAATATCATTGTCATTCTAAAGTTTCATGTCATTCTGCTATCGTGGTTCATAAATAGTCTTTTAATTGTTTCATCTTAGTTTCGTATATATATTTTCTTTTCATGTCTTTTAAATTTTTATTCTAGTTTTTGACAAATTATTTTTCATGAAAAAATAATTATGTATTAAAATTCCTGAATTCTAGTCAAGTATGTATCCAATTTGGTAGCTTTAACTCTTATTATCAATGCATGCGTATGAAATGATATATGATATGACTATCTAGTTTTGATATTATTCATCTCATTACAAAACTTTGTGTAACATACAACAAAAACATTTATAATTTTAAAGATAAACACATGATGAAACATATGTTTAGCAAGGATGAAGATGTATTGATGTCATTTAGGATAATCAGGGTGTGACGCCCTGTTAGGGATTTTGGTTAAGTCGACCTTTGGGCCGATAAAGGTATTTAAAATTTGTTTGAAGAACTTGCATTTGTTTTGGAATCATAGGGTTGTTCATAGGGGTGGCAAAATCTGACACGACCTGCGAACCCGACATGACTAACCCGTTTATAAACAGGTCATGGGTTGAGGTTAAACGGGTTCGAGTCATATTCGGGTTGACACGGCTGACCTGTTTATTAAATGGGTCGTGTTCGTGTTTAACATGTTTAACTTGTTTGACCCGATTAATTTATAGAGGTAGTTTTACCATTTTACCCTTATAACCTAGGTATATAAGCTTATCTATCATCCCTTCTCCTCAGTCAGAACCTAACCTCACGCCTCTCTCAGTCTTGCGTCTCTTTGTCTCCAAATCTTCTTCTTCTCCTTAAAACTCCAACCGATCATCTTTACACTTCTACATATACAAATTCTGCAACTACAGATACATTGAATTCACAATATAAAATCAAAACCCTAGCCTTCCCATGTCTCTCAATCCTTTACTTCCCCTCAAATCCCTAGCTGACCCCTTTAATTTCTCTTCCCCTCAAAGCCCGTGGCTGCCCTCTCTACTCTCTGTTCTCCTTCACGACTTCACAGCTTCACCAATTCAAGTTGTCTAGCTTTCAACCACTGAATCCACTAGCAAGGTATATATGTTATATATTTTTGTTTTGTTTTCTTACTAATGAAATTTTCAATAATTGTAGATCTTTTTTATTCTGTCAATCATTATCATGTTGATTGTTTAGTGCTAATAGTAGACTTGTTTGTTTTTTTGTTGATTTTAAAAAAATTGGGTCTTGATTTATGATTTCTTTTCAAGTTTCTTTGTATCTATCATCTTAAAAGAAAATAATTGTAGAACCGTTCCTTTATTTTGTTAATCACTATCATGTTGATTATTTTCCCTTTTTCAAAATAAAAGATAGAAATTTTATTACATTAAGGATAATAATCAATACATAAGAACCATATACTATAGAAAACAAACAAGATAATAAACAGTACAGAAGAAACAGATACAGGGGAAACCAAACCTATTTCTGCAGAAAACAACACTGTAGAAAAACTGTGCAGAAAACTGATACTGCAGAATAACAAACATAGCAGAAAAACAGATGGCAGAAAAATCCATTTGTTTTTTTTTGTTAATCACCATACTGCTGATTTTTAGTACTAATAGGAGATCTGTTTACTATAAAAAAAAAAAAAAAAAAAAATGTAGATTTGTTTAATTTTGTTGGGTTAGTGGGGGGGGGCATGGTCCCCCTCTGCCCTAACGTGGGTCCGCCTCTGAAAAGAAAGATAACTATCAAACCCTAAACCTTCTATTTAAAATGAAAAAAAAAAAAAAAAAAAGTAATTATGTTGTAAATTAAATGCTCAAGCAGCTCAACAACAAAAACAACAAAGAATTTTTTGAAAGAATATGATGCTTATCGAGTGGCGATGTTAATTCATGGAGAATGTGTGAGTGTATGGGCAAGGGCAACAAATAAATAATAGGGAACACTACTTCCTTGGCTTTTTCTTTAACTCGTTTTCCTTCTTCCCATACTAGAATGCTAGAACCCTAAAATGTCTCTCTTTTTTTATTATAAATTTGTTTGGAAAAACAATTTCGTATAATTGTTTCACGCTACTCGTATATTGAGTTTTTAAAAATAATTTCATGCAATATGTGCAAAATGAATGGTAAACTCTTTGTATGTTTTAAATTTGGCCTCACGCATAAGCCCCTTTAAAAGTAAATAAATGATACTCTATGCAGGTTGAGGACCAGATGGATCAATTATTTGTATATATATTCATAGTATTATATAAAACTTCATGTATATATATTGGTACAATTACAATAATGGATTGTATATATTCATAGTATTATATAAACTAATAATTATTTTAAAAAATATTTTTTTTGCGAAGCTTAGATTAAGGGTGTCCAAGCAACTCAAACACCTTACCAAACTGCCCAGACCTACCTGTTCGTCACCTAATCCGATAACTCTGGCTGTCAATTGTGGGTCTCAGCCTTCAAAACCTGAGTCTAGCAAGTCGAGTGATGGGTTTTCTCCTCTAAAACTCGAGCCACCCTACCTGACCAACTAGCACTTCAAATCCACCCTCCTCTACTCAAATCCGGCTTTAATTTTCTCAGATTCAGTGACCTTTAGCTCAAATCCAATGATGTTTGGTACTCCTCAACTCATATTCGACAACATTTTGCTCTCCTCTACTATGATCTGGCCCAGTTTTGCCCTCCTTTGCCTACCGCCACTCCTTCGTCGGTTTTAATCGAATTGACTAATCGTTTTCTAGAGCCTAATTTGACTTGAGTTGTGGTAATTAGCGGTCAATGGCAAGTCTCGTCTTAAGCGGGTTGAGCCCAATCTATTTTGACTTCTTCCACCCGACTTGAGCAAGTCGAATTCAGGTTGAGTCCAACCCGTGGACAACCTTAGTTTAGAATAGATGAATGAATTTGCATGTAAATATAACTATACATTATTAGAGCATAATTGAACAAACACTTAACATGTATTTAAAATTTAAAAACACTTGGCATCAAATTATAGGATAATTAAAGAACATTTGACACAAAATTAGAATCTAATTTGGATGATTGATTGAACTTTCTTTGAACTTCCATTCCAATATGAAATGATTTATAGGTGCATCACATTTAATTAGGAAACTTTGTATCTCTTAAGAAATTATGTACTTTTTATATATTTTATATCTTTCACTTCTCTTAAAAAAAAAAAAAAAAAGGCTAAAGAAACTTGTGTAATCGAATCTTACCATCCCAAATATTTAATTTGGACTGATTTGATATTAGTAAACAGCTAACCACAGTTCTTAATGTAGAACCAAACCAACTTGAATTCAAGTTTTGAGCCATAATTTATAGCAGCAACCATCAAAGTTCAATTATACGGATAATAACCATAAAAATTAAAAATTATACGGATAATACTCTTTGTTGCTAGTCATCATATGAAACTAATGATGTCAGGAGTGATGTGTGAGATAAATCTTGTTTCCTTATCCACACCAAAGATGCTACAAGGTATTAAACCTTTTTTTTAATAATTTAAAAATATATATAATTTTTTTCATACGTGTATCTTTGTTTGTTTGTTGTTGGCTGGGTCCGCTGGGAGTAAATAAGTCTTCAAAAGATAAAATGGAAGCTTTTTTATGTATACTAGGAATATTCCATTTGATAAGTGTAAACTTGTCAGTGATGTTCGTCGGACGGAGCTAATCCTTCAGCCTATCGAAGTGGTCACCGGTGTGGTGCCTGCCACAACGCCTCCGATGCCAAAATCAGAATATGGAACTCTATTTTTAAGAAAAGCAATATAAAATGAACAGAAAAGCAAATAAACAATATCCTTTCTTACTTGTCTCTCCCCCTCGTTCGTGGGAGTGTACGGGTTTTATATATGTTCTCATCGTCTCTAGCCGTTGGAGGAGTTATGGAGGTCTTAATGCTCCATTGGGTAACGCTTCGGGGCTGTGTAATGAGGCATCAATGTCTCCAAACGGTTCATACAGTTGGAAGTATAACCGTTTAGTTGACTGCATTAAATGGACTGGATGTCCTTGTCAATATCGCTGCCTTCTACGTTGTTCATCCTGAGGATGTTCTCGTCCGTATGAAGACATCGTCCTCATAGGAAAGGCTTGATGGTTTCGTCAGTACTTATTTACATCGTCATCTGCCCCCCGATTCTGTGTTCGTCGTTTTAATGACGATCATGGAATACGAAGGGTTATAGGATGTAAAGTGACTCTTGGGGTTCCGTTCCGTATTAACTGCGAAGCAGCGGCGCTTCACAGATCGTGGCCTACGTGGCGCGCGCTAATTGGGGCAATTAATGCTTGAGGTAATGAGACTATTGGGTTTCCCGCCAACCTTTCCGTTTTTCGAGCTTTTCTTTTTAACTTCCTTCTCTTTTCATTTTTCTCCTTTACTTTTCAGCCATTACTCTTCTTCTAGCTTTCTCCTGTTGTTTTTCTTTGAGTCGATACATTGGCCAAGCAAAGCTTTCTCACTCCGCCATTGATTAAGGTATGCTTCTATTTCCCTCCTGTTTCTCTTTCCTTGTTTTTGCTTGCAGTATTGTTCCTGATTTTCTTGTTGTTTCTGTTTCTTTTTGTTTTTGGTTTTCCTGCAACTCAGTTGGTTTTTCTTTCTTTTTCTTTCTTGTGTTTTGGTTGGGTTTTCATGGTTGGTAGTTCTGAGGTTAAAATTGTTTGTCCCTCAGTTTCTTTCCTCTTTACACGTTTAGGAGGGGCTTTAGGCACTTTCTCTGATTTTGAGGATTTTGTTTTTGAGGGTAGTGGTCTTAGGGTGGTGTTGACTGAATTGTTGCCTTTAATTACGCAATCAGTTGATTGGTTCAAGGGTCAGGTGAGTGGGGAGAACATTATGTCCGAGGTTAGATCCAGCGATCTCGAGACTGGGTTGTCGTCCAGTGGCAATCCAGTGGAGAGAGATACAGCCGTTTCTTCTCCCCGGGTCGTTAGGGCTTTCTATGCCCTGGAAGAGGTTTGTGGTCTGGATGCAGAGATGGTGAGTAGGTTTAGGGATAGGTTTCAGTTCCCAGAGAGAGTTCGCGTTCGTCGTCCTAATAACGAGGACAGGGCCTGTCATTTCTTCCCGGGTGAAGTGTGCTTTTATGAGGCTGCCTTTACCTGTGGACTTAGATTCCCCGTCCACCCTTTCTTCATGGAGCTCTTGGGCTATTTTGGGATCGCCCCTGGGCAGCTGATGCCTAATTCATGGAGAATAGTGGTCAACTGTATGGAGATATGGTTGGCTGCAAATGGGGATATGATTAAGGTGGGTGAACTCGTCCACCTTTATCGTCTGAAACAATCAAAAAGAGTACGGATATTATGAGCTGGTTCCTTGGGAAAGAAGGGCCAGGATTATTAGAGGGCTGCCTTCGTCCTTCAGGTATTGGAAGTCGAGATTTTTCTTTGTGTCCGGGGACGACTTTGAGACTCCCTCCAGTCCGGAATGGGGTGACATTCCAAGATTGCTTCGTCGGTGGGCAACCCCGACCTTAGGTGCGTCAGTTTTCCTCCTCGTCATTTTAGCTTTGTGGTATTCATTTGCTTGTGGTCGTCACAACTTTTTTGTTATCCTCTTTTTTGCAGTGAAGAGACGGCCTAAGCTCAAGAACAGGTACAAGGAGCATGTTGAGCACGCAATTGAATACGCTCAGACGACTAAAAACTAGGACGACCTGGTAGACCCGAGGACGTTGGCCCTTTACAACCTTGGTCTAGATCCTTCCCCTTTTGTTCTGCGTAATATCGAAATCGAAGGAAAAAAAAGTAAGTGCTGAGTTCGTCAGTGCCCTTTTTTTTTTTTTTTTTTTTTTTTTTTTTTTTTTTTTTTTTTTTTATATATATATATATATATATATAGACACACACATACTATCTAGATTAGAAATCCTAGCCAACCTTAAACTCATTAGTTGTTATTGAATCAAATAACCCCAGAAAGAAGACTACCCAAGGATTTCTTGAGATTATTAAGGTAAGTGACTTAGAATCCATTTTTACTATTGATCTAATGATTTTTTTAAAGAAAATTAAGAGCCCCAGGATTGGTTTGATTTTTGTTGAACTTTGGGGATTTTCACATGATTGACGACCATTACATGGGATTTTGATTAAATTGCTGTAGGTCTAGACATATGTCTTGATTTTTTATTTGTTTTTTTAATATGATTTGGGGATTGAACATTATTCGATTTGGGTAGTTCTCTGCATTTTAAAATCAATATTCCTTGTCTTGGGAAATTTCAAGAATGGTTGTATATCACTGAGATCTTAATGAAGTATAGCATTTTTTGGAAACCCTTTGGGTAATTAAACTGATGTCTAATTGATTTTTAGGTCAAGTTTGGAGAATGCTAAAAGTTTGAAAGGAGTTTTTGAGTAGGCATCAATTTGAGGTAAGTGACCTTTTCCTGAATTATTACAAAATTGTTAGAAATAAATTTTACTTATGAAAATTATTATTTTTCTTGCAAAAATTGATTCAATAAATTTAGCTTCTTGATTTTATGAAAAGATTTGTATTTTATACTGTACTCAAAGATTTAAACAAAAAAAATTGGCTAATTAAAAAAAATCTGCATTTTTCAAAATAGGGTCAAGCATGTGTGAGATTCTGAGAAATTGTATGAAATCTTCTATTGAGCTTTTTCATTCCGAATGTGATATTGAATATGAATTGAAAGAAGTTGAATGTGTTAGAATTTATAATATGGTTTGATTTTGCTGGGAACCTTGCCAATGGGGTAACAAATTCTCAGGAATTAGTTCCTTCTTGGACATATCACAGGTTAACACTTGATTCTGGGTCTAGTCATACAGCTTGACCATACATAGATTATTAGTATATGGACTTAGTATATGTATATGTATGACTTTTGAATCCTAAGAAATTTTCTATTAATTACTTTATTGAAAAACGATTGATTTTATTGAAATGATGGTGCAAAGCTTATGAATTTTACACACTGCATTGGAAAAATGTTTACATTTTTGTATTATGCATAATCTGGCCAGTTAGGAAGTTAGTTACTTATTGAATTTTCTAGGTGGCTATTTTGGTCCAAATGTTAAGGGTACATTTAGAACTGTTTTTTTCCCTTATTTTCTATTTTCAAAAACAATTTTCTATTTTTGAGACTAAAAAACTTGTTTGGTAATTCAAAATAGACAGAAAATAAAAATGGTTCTCAAAACTCAATTTGTGAAGGAAACTGAAAATATGCAAAAGACTGTTTTCAGTATATAATTTTTAAAAGTAAGTGAAAACACACATTTAATTTAATGAATTTGTCTCATTTAATGAGTTAGCATTAGAGTTCAAATCTTAGTAATAACATATTTTAGTATTTTCTATTTTTTTCTTCAAAAAACTATCTATTTAATTTCAGCTAACCAAACATGTTTCTGATTTTTTTTTTTTAGAAACAACATGTTTCTGATTTCAAAAATACAAGAAAGTTGTTTTTTCTTTATATTCCCAAAAACAAGTTTTTGAAAATAGAAAACAAAATCTATTACAAAACATAACCTAAGTTTGTAAGGGTATTTTTGTTATTTAGGCATCACTAGTTGGATGTAAGGGTAGATTTGTCCTTTTAATTTGAGAAATGCTATGTCCATAACAAATCATAGGTGGTTACTTGTTATTTGTTCAAATTTGAACCTACCATTGAAATTACTTTTTTGTCCCGACAATAACAATTACTAACAACCTGCTATTTAGGAGATAGTATATCATGTTTCAGATGTATATGTCATCTCTCTTACAGCAGTTGAGTTCCACAACTGTGTGGGATCTAGTTGCTGTGAGAGAGATGACATATACACCTGAAACATAATATAATTTTTTGCTATTTAGGATTTGTTTTGAAAATATTGTGGATGTAGCATATCTCTTTTAATTTTACAGTTATGTATCACATGGCTGTTAATAATACAACGTACATTTTTGACGAGGTAAATAAGCACTGATGAAGCCATCAAGCTTTTCCTATGAGAACGATCGTCCTCATACGGACGAGAACGTCCCCAGGATGAGCAACGCAGAAGGCCACGGTACTGACGAGAATATTCAGTCCCTTTAATGCAGTCAACTGAACGGTTACACTTCCAACTGTACGAACCGTTTGGAGACATTGATGCCTCATTACACAGTCCCGAAGCGTTACCCAATGGAGCATTAAGACCTCCATAACTCCTCCAACGGCTAGGGACGATGAGAACAGATATAAAACCCATACACTCCCACGAAGGAAAAGGGGAGACAAGTAAGAAAGAATATTGTTTATTTGCTCTTTTTGTTCATTTTGTTGCTTTTCTTAAAAAGAGAGTCCTATATTCTAACTTTGGCATCGGAGGCATTGTGGCAGGCACCACACCGGTGTCCATCTCGGAAAGCAGAAGGATTAGCTCCGTCCGACGAACATCACTGACAGGTTTACACTTATCAGTTTGGCGACGTCTGTGGGGACGACATTGTTTTCGTGTTCAGACTTGAAATAGTGGTTCCCTATTCTTGTTCTTTTCAAGATGGAGTCTAATCAAGACGCTGCAACCCTAGCTCAGCAAGTTCAAGCCCTTGCAGCCACTGTTGAAGAACTAACTAAGCAAAACCAAGAATTGAGATTACGGCTTCAGCAAGAGGAAAATCGTTCAAAGGGAAATCAGGAAGATGAGGGGGATAGCAACAGAAGAAGTGACCATCGAAGGCCTAACACTCCCGTCGAGCAAAATTCAGATATTCTTCGGGAGATGAGGAGGGAGATGGACGAACTAAGAAACGCCATCAAAGAGAAAACAGAGCGGAGTGTGGATCGGATGGTCCGGGCGACGGATTCACCATTCACGACAGCGGTTCTTGACTGCCCAGTGTCGTCGAAATTTCGGTTACCTCAGCTCGAGCCCTTCGACGGGTTGAAGGACCCTCAAGATCATCTAAACACCTTCAAGACGACCCTGGGACTTCAACAGCCCTCAGATGAAATATTGTGTCGCTCCTTCCCTACTACACTCAGGGGAGCTGCCCGTGAGTGGTTCACGAAGTTGCCAACATCGTCAATCGATACGTTCGAGCAGCTGAGCAACGCTTTCCTGCGTCACTTTATTGGAGGACAACGACCAAAGAGGATCGCTGACCACTTGCTTACCGTCAGGCAGGGAGAAAAAGAAACCTTGAGGTCATATGTACAACGTTTCACGAGGGAAACACTGCAGGTAGACGAAGCCGACGATATGGTGCAGCTGACGACCTTCAAGGCAGGGCTAAGGTCCAGGGATTTCGTTAGCTCACTCGCGAAGAAACCCCCCAAAGACGATGGCTGAAATGCTCCTCAAGGCGCAGAAGTACATGAACGCTGAAGACGCATTGGCTGCTATCAAGGACGAGGACAGACCAGGGGACAAAGGAAGAAAAGAAGATGATCGTAGAGGGCAAAAGCGAGACCATTCAGATCATCGAATCAGTGACGGAGTCAGAAGAAAGGATGACAAAAATCCACGAACGGTAAAATTCACCCCTCTCGTTATGCCTGTTGACAAAATTTTGGCGCAGATTAAGGACGAGCATTATCTTAAGTGGCCACGGCCACTACACTCATCTCCCAACGTCCGCGACAAAAGTAAATACTGCCGATTCCACAAAGATCACGGCCACTACACTGAAGATTGTAAGGATCTCAAAGAACAGATAGAAGAGTTGATACGGAGGGGGAAGTTGCAGAAATTTGTAAAGAAGGGGGAACACAGCAAATTCCGAGAAGAAAACAAATGCCAACAGGGGTGCTCCTCTAGGAACGACGGCCGTCAATCACAACCCCCTCAAAATGTGGTCGGGGAAATACAGACGATAGCGGGGGGGCCTACAACTGGGGGCTCATTCAAGTCATTCAAGAAAACACATCAACGACAAGTGAATAGCGTCCACGTGACACACCTGCCCAAGCAGAGACGAACTGATCAGGATATGACCTTCAACGAAAGTGACTCCCGAGGAGTGAAACAGCCACACAATGACCCCTTGGTCATAAAGCTCACTATAGAAGGGTTCAACACAAAGAGGGTCCTCGTGGACAATGGTAGCTCTGCTGATATCATTTACTTTTTCGCATTCCAA
Organism: Quercus suber; assembly: GCF_002906115.3. Classification (NCBI taxonomy): domain Eukaryota; kingdom Viridiplantae; phylum Streptophyta; class Magnoliopsida; order Fagales; family Fagaceae; genus Quercus; species Quercus suber. The sequence goes on from NW_027069720.1 coordinate 232,098, forward strand.
CAGTTGAAGCTGGATCCCAACAGACTTCGTCCATTTGACTCTCCGCTCGTCAGTTTCAGCGGTGACAGGGTGTATCCTAGAGGCATAGTGACGCTGACAGTCACAGTAGGGACGGACCAAAAACAGTTAACTCGTCAGATAGACTTTTTGGTAGTTGATAGTCCGTCATCATATAATGTCATCATCGGAAGGCCAGCACTCAACAAGTGGAAGGCGTCCACATCCACGTACTGCTTGAAGATGAAATTTCCAACGGATGACGGTGTTGGTGAGGTCAAAGGAGACCAAGTTCTAGCTCGAGAATGTTATCAAGTTGTTTTAGCAGCTAAGGAGAACCACACGTGGATCGTAGAAGAAGAAGAGGAAGAAAAAGTGGAAGCACTGGAAGTGGTGGAATTGATCGAAGGGGAAACGACGAAAACAACCAGAATAGGGACGACGTTAAGTCCTGAAATGAGGACAAGGCTCATTCAATTTCTCAGGGAGAACTTGGACGTCTTTGCCTGGAGCCATGACGACATGCCAGGTATATTTTCAGAAGTTATTCAACACAAACTGAACGTAGACCCCGAAAAGAGACCCGTCAAGCAAAGACGAAGAACCTTTGCGCCAAAAAGGGACCAAGCAATTGCTGACGAGGTAAACAAACTCCTGACTGCGGGCTTTATCAGAGAGGTATACTATCCAGACTGGCTGGCCAATGTCGTCCTGGTAAAGAAAGCGAATGGAAAATGGAGAATGTGCGTGGATTTCACAAACTTGAACAAGGCCTGCCCAAAGGACAGTTTCCCGCTCCCCAGGATAGACCAGCTAGTAGACTCTACGGCTGGGCATAAGCTGTTAACATTCATAGATGCATTCTCAGGGTACAACCAGATAAAAATGGCTGACGAGGATCAGGACAAAACCGCCTTCATCACCAGTCAGAGACTCTACTGCTATAAGGTAATGCCCTTCGATTTGAAGAATGCCGGAGCAACCTATCAAAAGCTAGTAAATAGAATGTTCGTTAAACAAATAGGCAGGAATGTGGAAGTGTACGTCGACGACATGCTCGTCAAGAGCAAGGAAGAACTTGAGCATCTGGACGACCTTAAGGAGACATTCGACACCCTTAAGCAATACCAAATGAAGTTGAACCCTGGTAAGTGTGTCTTCGGTGTCGCCTCCCGAAAATTCCTCGGGTTCATGGTGTCCCAGAGAGGAATAGAAGCAAACCCTGAGAAGGTACAGGCCATACTCAATATGGCATCGCCTAAGTCTGTCAAGGAAGTCCAGAAGCTGACGGGCCGGATTGCAGCGCTTAACAGGTTCGTGTCCAGAGCAACGGACAAATGCTTGCCATTCTTTAAGACCCTGAAGCAGGCCTTTGAATGGACTGACGAATGTGAAGCGGCCTTCTAAGAGCTGAAGCGTTACCTCAGCAACCCACCACTCCTGAGCCCGTCCAAAGAAGGCGAAAACCTTTATTTATACCTAGCCGTTTCCTCTACGGCCGTCAGTGCAGCCTTGATTCGAGAAGAAAACAGGAAACAGCTCCCAGTCTACTATATTAGTCAAGCCTTCCAAGGAGCTGAATTCAAGTACCCAAAGATCGAGAAAATCACGTTTGCATTGATAGTAGCTTCGTGCAAGCTCAGGCAATACTTCCAGGCAAATCCAATAGTGGTAATGACGAACCAACCCATCAAGAAGTCTATGAACAGACCCGAAGCAGTCGGGAGGATGGTCCAATGGGCAATCGAACTCAGCCAATTCGACGTGGAATACCATCCCAGGACGGCCATCAAAGCACAAGCTCTGGCTGACTTCATCGTCGAGTTCACCTGTCCAGACGAGCCGAGTCCTGCCACTGGGGATGAAACATGGATGGTGCAGACTGACGATTCGTCAGCACAGAAAAGGGGAGGAGTAGGGGTCGTCATAACCACTCCCGAGGGTGAGATACTGAAGTACGGGGTACGGCTAAGATTCCCGGCGACCAACAACGAAGCTGAATACAAAGGGATTCTAACAGGTCTAAGGCTTGGAAGAGAGCTCGGGGCTAAGAACCTATTAGTCCAGAACGATTCAAAGGTAATAATTGGGCAGGTCAGAGGAGAATACGAAGCAAAAGAGGAAAGAATGCAGAAGTACCTCAGGTTGACGAAATACTTGATTCAAGAGTTCGAAAAAGTGGAGTTCGTCCGAATTCCGAGAAGTCAGAATATGGCTGCAGACGAAGTCTCGAAGATAGCTTCGTCAGAAGAGATAGAACCAAGGGCAGACTTGATGATGGAGATACAGAGAAACCCCAGCATAGAAGAAGTTTCAACACTCACAGTCGAAGGCACAAATAACTGGATGACGCCCATCATATCCTTCCTCCAGGATGGCCACCTACCCCAAAACGCAGACAAAGCAAGGAAGATAAAGAAGAGATCCGCCAGATTCACAATCCTCAATGATGCCTTGTACAAAAAAGGCTTCTCAATGCCTTACTTGAGGTATGTGGACGAAGAAGAGGCCGAGTACGTCCTGAGAGAGGTTCATGAAGGGATCTGCGGAGATCATACAGGCCCAAAATCCCTGGTAAGAAAAATTACACGAGCAGGTTTCTTCTGGCCAACCATGCAAGAGGACGCAGCAAGGTTCGTCAAAAGATGTGACAAATGTCAGAGGTTCGGGAACATTCAGAGGCTACCATCAGAAAAGCTGACGACGATAACATCTCCATGGCCATTCGCGCAATGGGGAATCGACATCGTCGGCCCACTGCCTCAGGGCAAAGGTCAAGTAAAATTCTTGCTAGTTGCTATTGACTATTTCACTAAGTGGGTTGAAGCAGAAGCATTGGCAACCATCACCGAGGCCAGAATCCAGGGGTTTGTATGGAAGAATATAGTTTGCAGGTTCGGGATCCCACAGACGATCATATCGGACAACGAACGACAATTCGATAGCCAGAGTTTCAGGGGCTTCTGCTCGGGCTTGGGCATCAAGAACAAGTTCTCGTCACCAGGCCACCCACAGGCGAATGGACAAACGGAAGTGACGAACCGCACGTTACTCAAGATCATAAAGACCAAGCTGGACGATGCAAAAGGAGCCTGGCCAGAAGAACTCCCCAACGTCTTGTGGGCCTACAGAACCACGGTTAGAACCCCAACAGGAGAAACCCCCTTCAGACTCACCTACGGAACCGAAGCAGTGATTCCCGTCGAAGTGGGAATAACTAGCACCAGGAGAGAAGCATTTAACGAAGAAGAAACGAGTTGACCTAGACTGCCTTGACGAAGTTAGAGACAAAGCATTCAGCAAGATGAAGGAGTACCAAAAAAAGATGACAGACTACTACAACAGGAGGGTGAAGCTCAGAAGACTCAACATAGGGGACCTCGTCCTACGCAAAGTGACCCAAGCAACCAAAGATCCAGCCCAAGGAAAGCTTGGCCCCACATGGGAGGGGCCATACAAAGTCATTCACTATTCTAGACAAGGCAGCTACCACCTGGAGACCTTAGACGGACAAAGGCTCTCGAGACCATGGAACATCGAACACTTGAAGAAATACCATCAATAGATGTAATGGAAAGACATGTCCATCATTTATAATCAATAAACAAATTATTCAGCCAATATTTGTGTGTGAACACGCCCGGGGAAACTAACGAAAGCCAAAAATGTGGCCAAGTAACAAGATTCTGCCTAGACGGATGTAAGTTACTGACGAGGATGACTCGGTGATTAAAGCCAAAAATACGGCCAAGTAACAAGATTCCGCCTAGACGGATGTAAGTTACCGACGAATATCACTTAGTGATTAAAAAGCCGAAGAAGGCTAATTGACAAGATTCCGCCTAGACGGATGTAAGTCAATGACGAAGATCACTTAGTGATTAAAAAGCCGAAGAAGGCTAATTGACAAGATTCCGCCTAAACGGATGTAAGTCAATGACGAAGATCACTTAGTGATTAAAAAGCCGAAGAAGGCTAATTGACAAAATTCCGCCTAGACGGATGAAAGTCAATGACGAAGATAACTTGGCGATTAAAAAGCCGAAGAAGGCTAATTGACAAGATTCCGCCTAGACGGATGTAAGTCAATGACGAAGATAACTTAGTGATTAAAAAGCTAAAAGAAGGCTAAGCAACGAAATTATGCCTAGACAGATGTAAGTCACCCACGAAGATCACTAAAAAGCCAGAAACGGCTAAGTGATAAAAAACCTACCTAGGCGGAGACAAATTACAAACATGCATCAAACAAAAAGAGGAACGGGCAATCACAAATATAGGTAAGAAATAAGATTAAAGGCCAGAGGCTAAAAAGGCCCATTGTTTCTACAACTAAAAGCCCATAAATGCTGGGCTAAAGATACTGTTCCCAAAATAAAAAGATTGTTTGACAAATAGATTTACAAAAATAAAAAAGCCCAAAACATAACGGGCACCACAAAAGAAAGAAATTTTTTAAAGGGAATTTTTCTGCTAAGTCTCAAACTCGTCCAGTCGCATCGTCAGCAGGGGCATCCTCAGTACGGGCAGCATCGTCAGGAGCGTCAGCTGGAGCTTCAGTCTCAGTGGCAGATGATTGAACCACCTCGTCAGCAGCCATCTCTTGATCCACCTCCTCCAGATCAAGTGCCTCCATGTTTACTCCCGAAGGGTGTTTAACGAGATATCTCCTTAGAAGCTCAAAACCCTTGAAATACCAACTGAAGAGCACAGTGTTGTACTCGTCAGTGGTTTGGAAGGCTGCTACTGATCTTTCAGCAATTGTCTTGAGGCTCTCTTTGGCAGCCACGATCTGCTCATCCTTCTCGACGTTCAGCTGACGCTCTACCCTAAGGTCGTCCGTAAGTTTCTTTGTCTGCTCCCTCAGGGTATTCGCCGTGCCCATCGACTCAATAAGATCCTTCTTTAGGCCCGAGTTTTCTGCCTCCAATGCCTCCACCCTAGAAGTCAGGGATGCCACCTTAGCCTCCTGGACGAGGTATTCAGAGGAAAGATGAAGACTTTCCCCCAGCACCGGCGAAAGAGTTAGAGTTTTTTCAAAAAAAAAAAAAAAAATGACAATGAAGAAGCACCTAGATAATTTTATGGACGTGGCCAGCAGCTACCCCACCGAGGGGGACACCAGATAAGGCCTTTAAATCGGCAGTAGTCACCAACTCATGGGCTCGATCCACCGCCATTTTCTCGTCATTCCATATGGTTGACTGACGAGAATCAGCCTTCTCTTTCTCTTTCCCTTTGTCAGAGAGACGTGGCCTCTTCGAAACGGGGGTGCCACCTATCTCTTCCAGCGACACAGTTGGAGAAGCTGTCCTCGTCGTCTCCCCCACAGAGACGATCGGGTGGACGAAAGCAGTTGGAGCAACAGGGACGCCCCTCCCGGTGACACGCACCGTTTTCTTGCCGATATTGGACAGCGGCTCGCCCTTCTTCGACCTCATCTTGGCATAGAGGTCCTTGTTAAACTTCATCGTCATCTCTGCTAGGGAAGAGAGCAACACATTAAAAAAAAAAAAAAAAAAAGAGCACTGACAAACTCAACACTTACTCTTTTTTCCCTCGATGTCTATATTGTGCAGAACAAAAGGGGAAGGATCTGGACCGAGGTTGTAAAGAGCCAACGTCCTCGGGTCTACCAGGTCGTCCCAGTTTTCAATCGTCTGAGCGTATTCAATTGCCTGTTCAACACGCTCCTTGTACCTGTTCTTGAGCTTAGGCTGTCTCTTCACTGCAAAAAAGAGGATAACAAAAAAAGTTGTGACGACCACAAACAAATGAATACCACAAAGCTAAAAACGACGAGGAGGGAAACTGACGCACCTAAGGTCGGGGTTGCCCACCGACGAAGCAATCTTGGAATGTCACCCCATTCCGGACTGGAGGGAGTCTCAAAGTCGTCCCCGGACACAAAGAAAAATCTCGACTTCCAATACCTGAAGGACGAAGGCAGCCCTCTAATAATCTTGGCCCTTCTTTCCCAAGGAACCAGCTCATAATACCCATACTCCTTTGACTGTTTCAGACGATAAAGGTGGACGAGTTCACCCACCTTAATCATGTCCCCATTCGCAGCCAACCATATCTCTATACAGTTGACCACTATTCTCCATGAATTAGGCATCAGCTGCCCAGGAGCGATCCCAAAATAGCCCAGGAGCTCCATGAAGAAAGGGTGGACGGGGAATCTAAGTCCACAGGTAAAGGCAGCCTCATAAAAGCACACCTCACCCGGGAAGAAGTGACAGGCCCTGTCCTCGTCATTAGGACGACGAACGCGAACTCTCTTCGAGAACTGAAACCTATCCCTAAACCTACCCACCGTCTCTGCATCTAGACCACAAACCTCATCCAGGGCATAGAAAGCCCTAACGACCCGAGGAGAAGAAACGGCTGTATCTCCCTCCACTGGATTGCCACTGGATGACAACCCAGTCTCGAGATCGCTGGATCTAACCTCGAACATAACGTTCTTCCCACTCACCAGACCTTCGAACCAATCAACTGATTGCCTAATTAAAGGCAACAATTCAATCAACACCACCCTAAGGCCACTACCCTCAAAAACAAAATCCCCAAAATCAGAGAAAGTGCCTAAAGCCCCTCCTAAACGCGCAAAGAAAAAAGAAACTGAGGGACAAACAATTCTAACCTCAGAACTACCAACCATGAAAACCCAACCAAAACACAAGAAAGAAAAAGACAGAAAAACCAACTGAGTTGCAGAAAAACCAAAAACGAAAAGAAATAGAAACAATAGAAAAATCAGGAACAGTACTGCAAACATAAAAAGAAACGAGAAAAAGAGAAATAGGAGGGAAAGAGAAGCATACCTTAATCAATGGCGGAGTGAGAAAGCTTTACTTGGCCAATGTATCAACTCAGAGAGAAACAACAGGAGAAAGCTAGAAGAAAAGTAATGGCAGAAAAGTAAAGAAGAAGAATGAAAAGAGAAGGAAGTTAAAAAGAAAAGCTCGAAAAACGAAAAGGTCGGCGGGAAACCCAATAGTTTCATTACCTCAAGCATTAATTGCCCCAATCAGCACGCGCCACGTAGGCCACGATCTGTGAAGCGCCGCCGCTTCGCACTTAATACGGAGCGGAACCCCAAGAGTCACTTTACATCCTGTAACCCTTCGTATTCCATGATCGTCATTAAATCGACGAACACAGAACCGGGGGGCAGATGACGAGGTAAATAAGCACTGATGAAGCCATCAAGCTTTTCCTATGAGAACGATCGTCCTCATACGGACGAGAACGTCCCCAGGATGAGCAACGCAGAAGGCCACAGTACTGACGAGGATATTCAGTCCCTTTAATGCAGTCAACTGAACGGTTACACTTCCAACTGTACGAACCGTTTGGAGACATTGATGCCTCATTACACAGTCCCGAAGTGTTATCCAATGGAGCATTAAGACCTCCATAACTCCTCCAACGGCTAGGGACGATGAGAACAGATATAAAACCCATACACTCCCACGAAGGAAAAGGGGAGACAAGTAAGAAAGAATATTGTTTATTTGCTCTTTTTGGGTCCGTTTGGATAGCACTTATTGTTGTTGAAAGTTGATAAAAACTGATTGTTGCTGAAAATACTGTAGCAAAATAATTTTTAAATGTGTGAATAGTGTTGTGGGACCCACTTTTAATATTAAATATTGCGTGAACAGTGAATGAACAGTACGTGAACAGTGCACGCACAGTAAATTTTGTCCCCTGTGCGGCAAAAAAAAAAAAAAATACACAAAACGCAACTTTACTTTGAGTAAGAAAAATTGCTATCCAAACGCAGGCTTTGTTCATTTTGTTGCTTTTCTTAAAAAGAGAGTCCTATATTCTAACTTTGGCATCGGAGGCATTATGGCAGGCACCACACCGGTGTCCATCTCGGAAGGCAGAAGGATTAGCTCCGTTCGACGAACATCACTGACAGGTTTACACTTATCAATTTCCTTCTTCCAATACATCATAAAATAATCTTTTTTTTCTTTTTTTTTTGAGAAGAGCATCATAAAATAATCTAAATAACATTTTTATATAATTTTTTACATCCAACAAAGTAACAACTTAGCCAAGATAAAAACACTCAATTACGAACCACCCAACCACTGCAACGCTACCACCCCAGCCAAAAAAAAAACTACCCAAGCATTGATGGCTTCCTGCTGAGTCGTTGCATGACCCAAGCCAAGCCACCATCAACCTTCCTCTGCCTTGTGACGCCGCTGTTGCACGCCCCACAAAATCCTACAGGCTGCAACCCATGCCACCCAACGGCGATGATCCACAACCCATACAAATTCAATGAGAGTGCAGGAGAGGAGAGGGAGAGCAAAGAGAGAGGGTTTTTCTGTTTCTTTATTCAGAGAAGAGAGGAAGGGGTTAATAAAAAATGGAGGAAATGTTTTACAAGTGCTATAGTTCTCTTGTATATTTAAAAGAGACTGTAGCTTTGCAAAATTTTGAACAGTGATGAATGATCTGGTGTAAGGGGTCTTTTTTTTTTTTTTTTTTTTTTTTTTTTTAAAAAAAAAAAAAAAAAAAAAAAAAAAAAAAAAAAAAAAAAAAAAAAAAAAAGCAGCAAATTCTAGAAATTATATCCCATTTTATATCTGACTTGGGAAAAGTTATGGATCCCAATATGACTATGTGCTACACTACAGGGGTAGCGTTCCCCCTGCCTAATGAAGCAGTCTTAGAGAACCTAACAACAGGCTAGGGTAGCATAGTCGCAACACACAATCTAAACAATGCAATGAATGTCTAACCTCAACATACTCCACACCAATTTCGCTAAGATTATCAGGAATGTTGTGTGATGAAAGCAAGCTGATAACTCCACCAGAACCAACAGGTGATTGGAGTATTTCCCATGGAGATTTCATCAAAATTTTATGCTTGTTCTGCTCTTCCAGTGAACTGCTAACAACCGGGAGCATCTCTTCTGCCAGAAACCAGACCTACGAGAGAAATAGAACATATAAAGGACAAGTAAGCAGCATATTGAAAATAGATCATTAATATTAGAAGAAATGTGATTTATTGCTGTCAATATGGACATCTTAGACAACAAAGATACATTCTATATACAAGTAGGACAGCTATCTCTCTCTCTTTTTCCCCCTCCATAAATATCAAACATTCATAATATTTAAGGAGGTCACAAGATCCTCGACTCTGGCACAACATTAGATTGAACCACACACACACCATGGTGGTTCAAGGCCAAGCCACAAAAGGTTGTCAAAAGCTGTCAAGAGTATTATTGAAATACTGTAGTTTTGAGAATCTAAAATATTAAAATGCCTTATAATGTCATAATCTTGGATATTTATCAAACTTAAGCTGCTTAACATTGGCTCTCCATGTTAACATATAACCATATCCTCTCATTAACTTAAGTAACAATAGAAACAACTGACATAGTTCCATGATTTTAAAACATTCAAATTTCCTAAACCAAAATGAAAATGATACTCTCAATATACAATTTAGTTCATTTCTAGAGCAGCAAATCTCAAAAAAAAAAGAGGTACTCTTCATGTGGCTGTAAATGCTGACCTTTTGTGAGTCAAATGCAAAGTAATCATTCTCTAAGAACAGCTTTCTTAGAGTTTGGATGCCATGAGCTGAGCAAACCAAAATCAAGGGCACAGATGCACGGTCTTCTATCTGTAAAGGACACAGTTCATTAGATTATGTTGAATAAAATTCTTTAAACAATACCACAATTTTTATTTTATTCTTTAAAATTTAAACCAAAATAGTTACATTAGTAGAGAACTAAGAATTACATTAGTGGGACCTCAAATTGATCAAATTTTAATTTTAGTGCTAAAAATTGGTTTTATCACATTAACCCATTTAAAGATAGCATTGGTTTGAGAGCTCTGTCAGTTGGGTGTCCAACAATTGCTCTCCAGATTTTTCGTATTAAGTACTAATAGCCTTCCTATTATATAATATAAGTCCCCCTTCACATACAGTAAATAACTCAACAGACAGGACCTGAAGTGATCATAAATTGGTAACAAACACCACTATAAGAAAGAACTTATGATTAAAAGATTCTTTTTGTGATAAGTAAAGTCTGATTAGAAAAGAACTTTTCAAATTTTAAATAAATAATTAATTAATTAATTTAAAAAAAAAACTAAAAATGAGTAAAAACCTTTACAAATCTCTGATCATCACTAAGCAATGTCTGAATGAGGGAAGATGGTGAAGTCTCAAAGCTTTCAAAGTCAACCAGATCAGGGTCATAGCCCCATCCTTGCCTTTCACTTTCATTCACAACTAAAACAATGGCTGATTTTCCTTTAGACAGGAGATGGAGTCCCTTTTCTCGAAAAGATGAATTCGTACCCAGCTTTTCTTTACTTACACAAGAAGTGAGGCATTCCTCTGATATTTTCAGAGTACTTGTTAGCTTGGCTTCTGTGGCTCTGAACAACTCAGTTACATTCCATCTGATTCAAGATGTAAGATGAAAGTAATAGGTTCAACACTTATGAAAGATGGGAAAGCAACTATTGTAATGAACTAGCAACTATATCAATTATTTCCAACTATTGAAGCAATTCAGAGAGGATGGGGAAGATTCTCACAATGTGTAAAATATGGGGTGGGTAATCACGGTCAAGTATGATTTTGGCTTGATTCTTAATGTGGGGATACTATTTTGAAGGATTCTTCCTGGTGTTGTTCAGTATAGCTCAAAATATAGAGGCCATGGTGGTGGATAACATGAATTGGCAAAATGAGGTTCATAATTGAAATGTACCATTTTAGAGATATGTACTTTTGATTGATTTTTGTTTTGCCCTTAGTATACTGCCTGTGTACTAAGGGGTTTTTGTATTTTTCATATTTATCTGATTGAAGCATTATTACTTATCAAAGAAAAAAAGACTGAATTAACCAATCAACCAGGCATGCAAACAAAGAAGAGTTTAAATAACTCTACTCAATCAAAGGCGTCACACAGGTAATAGATTATTTCAACCATGCGGATCACAGGATTGTCGTGTTAGAAATGACTAATATGATAATATAATTATAGAACAGCTTAGTTCCCACGATTTCCAAATCAAATATGAAAGATCAACATTAACATCAACTCCTACATAAATCTAATGATCTACTAACAAAATGTAGTTAGTTCATATCAACTTCACCTCTTAGAGGGTATCTCAATATTTTGTAATGCCAGTTGCAGCAAATTGGAATTGACACCAACAATCTGATCAGCAAGCAAGCTCCTTTGGGCTTTCTCCCCAAATCTAAATCCATGAAATACATGTTGTTGCTCCATTTCACATAATTTCTTTTTCGCTGTTATGAGGCGCCTTTGGAACTTTTTCCTTTCCTTCCATTCCTGAAATATATCAAAAGATGAATGACCTTAACTGTGCACACATTGGATCAAGCACCATAGCGCCATTTAATGAAAAATAATATGATTGTTGATTTGTAGGTTATTGATAGTGATAACCACAAAAGAAGCCTAGTAAATATCATGTAACATGGACATAATGATTGCATGTATCTAATCTTCAGATGAAGTTGATATCAACCAATAACTTTAATGAATCAATAGTAGAATACAAAAGAGTATGCCTCACAAGCTGCCGCCTTTCTTTCTTGGACCTCTCATCCAAACGTAAATTTAACTCGAGAAGTCCCTTGGGAGGTGTAATCTGCATTTCTCTTCTATTCATGTCAACATATGGAACTATTGCTTCAACAAATGGTACCCAGATTAGGTGATCAGAAACGCGTGCTTCTGTTGTCTTTAGCTCTCCAGTTTTAGGCAGCAAATTGACAGATGAATCAAGCTTAACATGTAAAAGATCACTTGCTCCACTGTTGTAAACATTAACAACAGTTCCCACAGATTCACCAGTTTCCTGAAAGGAGAAGTACAATTGATGACTTGAAAAAACCATGGCTTTCCAAAGGTAACAGATTAAAAAAAAAGAAGGTGGCAGGGGGGGTGGAGGGAGAGATTAGCCAAAAAAATATAGAAGAGAATGTTTTTTTTTAAATGAAAGGATACACAGTAGTATCAGACTAAACATCATAATGAATATGTGCACGCACACACACATATATAACATGTAAAAAATCATCTTTTAAACACTATAGAAGATCACACCTTGTTGATTGTACCACAAACCAAAAACAATCCCAAATTCCAAGTTATATGTGGAAGAAACCTTTATCCTACTACTTATCAAAATAGACATTTTGGACTAATAACGGATAAGTGATAAAATCACCATTTCCTAACAGTTTAATCTTTTGGGACCTCAGTAATTTATTATTGAATTAGAACAAGTGATCTTCAGTTCAAGCCTTGTCTCCACTCTACTCCCCATTTAAAAAGTTAAAAATCTCACATGTTGGGCCCAATTTTTTAAGAGGGAGTTTGGATCCACATGTGAGGGGAAACATTAGAATAATGATTAAGTGATTAAATTCATCATTTCCTAATAGATTAAGCTTTTGACACAATCGGTAATTTATCACCACACACACACACAAACCCACCTTGTTAAAAGCACACATGAAAATGTATCTTCCAAACATCATGATAAGCACAAACCTTAAGAACAACTCTCATGCCAACAAGATCAGGTGTATAAAATTCGCCTTCATCCAATTCTGGCCTGTCTTCTTCTCTCACAAGTAAAGTAGAACCAACAAGCTGCTTAGCCTGAACATATTTCAAAAATCATAAGAACAGGCATGCATGTTAATATTAACAATAAAGAAAAGGCATGCATGTTAATATGATAAAACAAGTCACCACTACATGAATACTGTGAGCGTCTCAATAAAAGTACCATTTTTTTAAATAAAAATTACCAAAACTTTCTTTAAATAAAAAAGTACCAAAATTTTAAGTATTCATAACCAAAAGAGCAAGAATCTTGGAAAGAATATCATGGCTGACCCGAAGCACTTGGGATAGGCTTTATTGAGTCCATTTGAGTTTGATTAGAATGAAGCTTATTAGAATGAAGCCAGGTAAGTTCAGAATCTTAAAGGAACTTCCTCCTTCTATAGAAGCTTGAATAACACAATGCATACTTACACCATCCAAGTTGAAAGTTGCTCTAAGCTCCTACAAAACCTTTCCATGAAACTGAACACAACATATAGGTTCTTGATTTGGAAAAGATTCAGTCTTTCTGTAAATACACTAATAATCAAGTTTCCACTTGAAGCAGTTGTTTCTTTTTTCATTTTTTCTTTCATAACTTAGAAGTTCAATGGTTATTAAGTTATTAACCCATAATTTTTCTTTAATCAAAGCAAATAACTTCCAACAGTTTTGAATAAATGTACCGAGGGAAGACTAAGAGTAAAATTCAACAATCTAACAGATCCAAATTGGTTTTTTCTAATTTATCTCAGACGAAGGCTCAAAATTGTATCTATTCCTCATTTCAAACAGATTGCAAAATTTCATCAAGAGTCCTCTAAACAAGGTCATCCAAATACCCTGCTATACATATTCAATACAATAGAAGCACACAAACTAAGAGAAGTGAATGCGAGTATAAATTAGCACACAAGCAACGCAAGAAAAAAATTGCTAGAGAAAAGCTCACCTGGTCCACTGTGTCAATTCCTCTTAATTTAAGTATCCAACTCTTCTGACCAGCGTGTCCTCTTCCCTCTACCAGCTCAACTTCCCGAACTGTTTCTCCACTTGAAACTCGTTGCTTCAACCATCTTATCCCAGGCTAAGATAATAGTAATTATTATTTATAATATGTTTATACAGAATATTCAATGACAAGTGACCATATCAAAAGGTTCCAGAAGTATTCTGAAGAATAATATTTGTTTTACCTTAGAGAATCGCAATTCAGGAAAACCAGTGCTGGTTTTGACACGAATCTCTCCTTCAAGTCCATGAACATTAGATATGTATCCAATTTCAACAAATCCAGATTCAGTCTTGGAGGTTTCCAATGTCTCTTGAGTAGCTGAAGTGAGAAACAAACAATAAAATAAACCCGTTATATCATTGAATATTTCAAACTCATCATGGGATTTGAATTTTGATCTGAACAAACTTTTAGTAGCTGAAGCGGAATTGTAGACAATAACAAAATAGCACCAAAATTGAATTAGGAAACCAAAAAAACAAAAACAAAAAAAGGTACTCGAAAACCATCAATGGCAATAATATTTCTATAAGCATTGCATACATATCTAAAATGGATAAGTTCTATATTAGATTTACTAATTTAAACAATGTCTCAAAGAGTTGAGATGCTCAAGTGAAATAAATCAGAATCCACAAACTCAAGACACAAAAAAAAACTACATGGGTCATAATACATGTTCTTTGTAGTCTACAATGCACGCAGTGGAAAAAGCCACAAATAAATGAAATAATAGACAAAAGCTAAAATAATCAATCCCCTCAAAAGAACAGTTTCATGAACAATAAATGTGTTACAAGAAAGACCTTTAAGTCTAAACAAACAATGCCACAAAACCAGCACAAAATAGACCAAAGAATCCAAATCAATCAGGAAGATTCATTTAAGTACGTGTCCAAATACAAAGAGTTCTGAACAATCTTGCGGATTTGAATTTATTTGTGTTTTTTGGGTAGTTAAAGCTGAATATAAACAAACTATAATTCAAGCCCATCATACCAATTTGTACCAATAAGAGGATTTTCCCATCTCAAACATTTTTTTTAGAGATAGTTTCAACCTATGGCATATGCTCTGACAATTACTCTTTATCATCGGACTAAGATATCAAATTTTTTTTTTTTATAGGCGGAATATTAAACCCAAATCTCTTGTCGTCAGACGAGATTTTACTCAACTGGAACCGACTTTCTCATTCCAAACTTGAAAGACTTTGACACAATCATTCAAGAAGCTTCCACCACGTAGATAGCAGACCAAACAAGATTCTTAATTTATGTTACATTTTGAAGTATTCTACATAGTACTTATCAAAAAAAGAGTATTCTAAATACAGCAGTGAATGTTCAACAAAACTTTAAAACACAGCCAATTCACAAACACACAACAGACTATTGTTCCAACTTAAACACACAAATAAATAGAACAACAAAACAAACCCACTATGCAAAAGACCATAATAACCCAAAGAGAAGAGGAAATTACCAGTGGTGTGTGGAGCAGGGATGGCAAGTCGGAAATTTTGCTGGTGTTTGAAGGGCAATTGAACATGGTAGGGACGGGTTGCTCGGTTATGGAACGGAGCTCCGATGAGATGACGAGTCGGAATAGTGGTTGGTAAAGAGGGAAGTGGGTTTGAAGAACAGAGAGCTGAAGAAGCTCTCTGCATCATTTTTTTTTTTTTTTTTTGGGCTTGGTCTGAGATTGGCAGTGTGAGTGTCACTTGCTATTTTGATTTACCACTACCACTAGTTAACTTTTTGTACCTTTTTTCTGTTTAGAATTTTGAATTTTCTGAGTGGACAGATTTTTCTTTTTTTCTTTTTATTTTTTGGGTGATAAGAGAATTTTTTTAAAGGATTTTTTTTTTTTTGGTATTTTTTCAGTTTTAGAATAATCTATTTTCTTTAATTACGTCCACTTGTCTACCCCTATGTGATAATTACTTGGAAGCTTATTTTAAAAAGATGCCGTGTGCATTTTAATTGAAATGAAAAATTAAAATTATTTCACTATAGGAAGGTGACTGATGGTACTTTAGGTAAACGGAAGTATTTGTTTATTTTTAAGGAATTATGCAGATGGATGGTTGAGAATGGGAAGCCAATGGAGCTTTTTGCTATCCTGGTATGGAGTATATGGCATCAAAGAAACAAAACTAGGATGAACCAAGCTTGTTGCCTTACCAAGGACCAACAACAGAGTGTAAAAGAACGCTAGAATGAGATCAAAAGATGCAATCTCACACAGGAACAAGTTAGATCAAAGCCTCAAGCAAGATGGAAAGTACCGCCACCCAACAAATACAAGATTAACTATGATGGAGCAATCTCAAATGCAGATGACACAGTTGGAATTAGTGTGGTTGTTTGGGACTGCCATGGGGAGGTAATTGCATCTCTAGTTCAGTAGCTGGATCAGGCATACCAACCCGTGGAAGTGGAGGCAATGGCAACGTGTAGAGCAATGGAGCTGGGCAATGAGTTAGGAATTGACTGCGTTATCGTAGAGTGTGATTCAGAATTGGTTGTGAAGGCCTTGAGGTGTAAGGACAATGGGTTAACTCCTTTTGCCCATTTGATAAATGATGTTTCCTTATTCCCCGGTTTGTTTTCAGAATTGTCATACTCTCATACAGGGAGAAATGGTAATAAAGTTGTTCATAACTTAGCTAGGCTAGCTTTGACATCATCGAGTTATACTGTGTGGATGGAGGATGTCTCATTTTGCACTTCACCTTTTGTTCAGGCTGATTTGGCCACTCTTTAATTTCATTCAATATAAGTTTTCTTTCTAAAAAAAAAAAAAAAACTTATTTTTGCTACTATTTATGAGTCTCATTGCACTTTTTGACACTATTCATGGGCTCATTGTACTATTTCAACTAACTTTTACCTTTATCTACAGTACTTTCAGCAATAATTTTTCAGTTTCAGCAAAATAAGTGGTATCCAAACACACTCATGGTTAATAAAATATTTGATTCGAGTTCGGAATTCCTTCATTGTCAAGCGCTCTGAGAAATACTATTATTTTATTCCCTAATGAAAATAGGATTTCTATTTAGTAAATGTAAGGAAAATAATTTAAAATAATTATATTAAAATGTTGGATAGATTTAAAAGATTGAGATGGTTGAAATAATATATACCCTACAAGAGACGACTTGTGCGGTAGTGTCTGAATCCCAATGTGTCCAGTGCACTGATGCATCGAACACAAAAAAAATGGTATTTTGTAAGAATCGACAAAAAGGGGTGTTTAAAAGTATTAGCTTAGGTGTATTTTGGTGCTAATGATAATACTTAATAATGCATTATATGCAATGACAAGCTTTGGAGTAGGATACCTAGCAACTTGTGGTAAGTTGTTAAGTTACAGCCTTTAATCATTTAGCTAAAACATCATTTAGGGCTTGTTTGAATAGAGAAAGGAGGAGTAGAGTGTTGCAAAAAAAAAAAAAAAAAAATTCAATAGTAATCTTGTCTGCTCCACAACAACTCAATTGGTCCAAATGTAGAGTATTACTCATTTAGTTGTTTTCTTTGAGTTTATCAATAATTTTAGGTGAAAATAGTCAAATGCCACGTTTTGGCAAAATTTGTGGCAAACTAGCATTGTTTCAAAAATATTTAGCAATTTACCACTTTTTCAAATTTCACAAAATCGAGTTCTAAATAGTACTTGAGTTCAGTGAACTCGAGTTCTTAGGTGAGTCGCTAGTGTGGCACTGCTGATTTGGAATTTGAGGGATTAAAAAAACAATGTGGTACTCGATATTGCAGAAATCAAGTACTTCTTTATAGTACTCTAACTTAACAAAGTCGAGTACCTTGTTATATATATATATATATATATAACTTATACTTATTTCATCTTCAACTGCTTGTGATCGTTGTGATCACTATGTTGGGTGCATCATAGCACCGTGGGTCCAGCCCACACTTGATAAAACACCTCATTAAAGAGGTGGTTGGAAAGCCACAAAATTCAGCCTATTTTCTTCTTGGGTAGTGACTTAGGTGTGTTGGACACGCTAAGGAGAAAAAGAAGAAAAAAAAGGGGTTGATGCATTAAGGCTATTCGGCCTAAGGAAGGAGAAAGCATACCATGTTTCGGTAATACTAACTCAACATCTATTTTAGTATTTCTCACCCAATAAATGAGTGACACCTATTTCAAAAAACCACATTAGACTATTCCAATAAATGATTAATTTATCTTTCTGATAGTGTATAAGATTGTGATTAATTTATTGGAGTAATCTGATGTGGTTTTTTGAAACAGGTATCACTCATTTATTGAGTAAGAAATGTCAAAATAGATGCTGAGTTAGTATTACCGAAACAATGTATGCTTTCTCGTAATGGAGAGCTGAAGGAAAAAGAAAGTGACTAAAGCAAAGTCAAGGCAAGTGAGTTGCATTTATTGTGATTTGATGTCAAGAGTGTGAAAGGAAGAAAAGAAGAAAAAGATGAAGAAATAAAAGGAGAGGCCATTCGGCCAATGAGCAAGAAGTGAAGTCCCAAAGAAAGTGAGGACTAAAGTGCAGTCTTGAAGAACTGGAGTTACTTTTGCTTAGCTAACTACAACTCTAGTTACTTGCACATGAACTTTTTCAAATCCAGGCACCGTACTTAGTTTGGTGGACACAACGATTACAAGCAGTTAAAGATGAAATAAGTAAAAGTTTTGTATGAAAAAAAAAAAAAAAAAAAACAAATTACTTGACTTTGTTAAGCTCGAGTAATATAAAGAAGTACTCAATTTTCGTAATATCGAGTACCATATTATTTTTTTAATTACACACATTCTAGGTCAGTAGTGCCACGCTAGCGACTCACCTAGGAACTCGAGTACTATTTAGAACTTGATTTTGTGAAACTCGAATACTAAAAAAGTGGTAAATTATTCAATATTTTCGAAACAGTACTAGTTTGCCATAAATTTTGCCAAAACGTGGTAATCAACTATTTTCACCATAATTTTACCTATTCAGTGACAAAGTACTCATCCAATTGTACATCTAGCGATTACCCATTACGAGAACTCGACAGGACAAGAGAATGAGATTGTGGATGAGTTTCCACGTGGAGAGCTCTAGTTTAATTAGACATTTAAAGCTTCACTTTGCTGAGTATTGGTTGGATCTAATCTTCCCTTTATGGTTGGACTTGTGACTCGCCATTATTGCATAATCAAGCTACAAGCAATCACATTTACAAATACAATGTCAATCAAGAAAGAAATGATAATCAACACAAAAGCAAAATATTAAAGAAAAATATGAGTGTTGGTATAGGCCATAGTGTTAAAGATGATGTTTTTGTGTGTCTTGGCCCTTGGGTGATTTTAATAGTATTCTAGTTTAGATTGAGGAGATATGATGAGGAGGGGCATTTGGATGGTGCTGCTAAATGAAGTAGAAATACCTTTTGGGCCTGATAAATAAAAGAGAAATGGCATTGAAAATTCATAAGTAAAAATGGGTGTGAGTGTGATAGTTCCCTTTTGAATAGGAACGTGGGTTTTGCTATTTGATGTTACAGAGTGTTTTTTTGCTTGCTTATTAGTTAGTGTTTTTGGCTATCCCCTTATGCGTGTGGGTCATTGGCATTTTAGGATGGAAACCCATGGTTAAGATCTTTACAACTTTTATCCACCCTTGGAGATTTATGTAAAATAAGGTGGCATACTTTCATTTGAAGCATTGCCCACATTTTTTAGTCATAATTTCAGGAAAGGTGGGCTTGTAAATTCACATTTGGCTTTTGCACCATCCTCCTTATTATGCATCTATTTGGTTTTATACTTTCAGTCTAATCACAATACAATTATATGCAGGGCTCAGCCTCTAGAGCTATGTTTGGTTGGAGTGATTTTAGAGAGGATGGAAAATGAAGGAGATAAAAGTAGAGAGAAAATAATGTTTTGGTTGTTTAGTTGAGGGTGAAAAAGATGAGAGATTTTGGTGGGGTCTACAAGTTTTCTCTCCTCCCCCTCCAAACACACAATCTCTCCAAATTGGAGAGAAAATGAGAGTAAAAAGTAGGCAAAAATATTTGGAAAAATTGCCCACATTTTCCTTTTACTTCTTTTTTTTTTTTTTTTTTTTTTTTGGCTACCTCAACCTGGCTGCAAATGTGGCTTGCCTACCATATTTTCTTTTGGGTTTAACTGGCTGTTGATTTTTTTTTTTTTTTTAATAAATATGATGATGTGTGAATCCACGATACACCATAGTACCATACAGTGCTTTTTTTGGGACATTTTTTCTTTTAATTTTTTAAATTTATTTCTTATTTTTTATTGGACATAAATTTTCCTTTTTAATAAACTTTGGGTGATTACATTTTTTTTTTTTTTGTGGTTGGTTGTTTGCCTTTTTTTTTTTATTTTTTTTTTTAATTGAGCATTATTTTTTACCCACTAGCTGGGCGCTTGAAAGAGAACCGTTTCATACATTGCAACGATGAAGGGATTCCTTACGTGAAAACACAAGTTAAGTGCAAAAACAGTCCACTTCCTGGTGAACTCAACAAGTTAATCCCTTTTCAACTCGATGCTCTCACTGATGTAACTGAACGTGTTTGATTGCGGTGCAATTGGTATTGGAGCTTGCATGTCGCATAAGATTGCAGACGCGTTATCATTCTTCTGTTCCTCAAGATTTGGGCAGCTACAACCTTTGGAGATGATTACATTGAGTCTCCGCAGTTTGAAGCGGCTTCACTCATCCCAACAAAGGACTTATCAGGAAATGTTCCTGGTTTCGGTATCACAATGGAGAATATAATAACAAAGAGGTACGTGTTTGATGCTTCCATGATAGAAACTCTTAAGAGCAAAATATGCTGACAATGAAGGCCTTGAGAATCAGAAACAACCTTCAAGCGTTGAATCCTTATCAACCATCATATGGACACGCTTTGTTGCTGTAACTAAGGATGAATCAGAACCAGAGGAGCTATACACAGTGAATCTGCGTCCAAGAACCGACCCTCCACAACCACAATCATCTTTCGGAAATCTTTTTTCCATTGCCATAACAATACCGATTTTGAAAAATGGGGACCAGGGTCATGGTTCCGTGCACCCGGTTTGAAAGGGCATAAGTAAAATCGACAAAGATTTGTGAAGAAACTCGGAGAAAGAAGTCAACACTTGAGTAATCCAACAGAGTAATGCTACACTTACTTCTTTACATACAAGAAAGAAGTCTCACATTAAATAATAATGAAAAAAATTAGTAGTTTATATAACATAATTAAATTTTTTTTTTTTTTTTTGAGAGAGACTGCCCCAATCTGAGAGGGGCTCACGTGGTATTAATAATTTCAGCAAGATACAAAGAAGAGGAGGACACAGGAACTTCCTCAATCCAAGTACAAAAATGAGGAAAATTACAAGCTGCCCGAGCTAAGCTATGAGCTACTAAGTTTCCTTGTCTGCGGGTGTGTTGGAAAGTCAGGCACCTAAAGTGTGACGATAGAGCTTTTATGTCAGAGACTATGTGTCCAAATGGAGCTACAGAAAAGGCATCAAACTTCATAGCTTGGATAGCAATTTCGGAGTCTCCTTCAAGGATGACTTTCTCAAAACCGAGTTCTTTGGCAAAGAGAAGAGTCCTCCGCGCTGCTAACACTTCCACCATCTCCACAGAAGTGGGCAGAGGAATAGTTTGTGTTAGTGCAGCCATAACAAGACCGCGGTCGTTACGGATGATGGAGCCTATGCCTGCTTCAGCCCACTCCTTGAAAACAGCCCCGTCAAAATTGGCTTTGACCCAATCCGTAGGGGGAGGCTTCCAAGTTATGTGGCTTTGTACAGGGGGGGGGTTTTGGAGGGGAGAAGTTAGCTTGTTGAAATTCTTGGAGGGCGTCAATGGCCGTTGTATTGATCAGCTTCAGGTCTGTCACTCGCTCTCCCAAACGCAGCTTGTTTCTTCTTGACCAAATCTGGTATATTAGCATTGCAAACAGCTCCAGATTATGGTCCTTCTCCATGCATATGCTGAAAACTTCCATGAAGGACTGACATTCACGAGCTTCAGCCCTTAGTGTTTCAAAGTGGACGTTCCAGACACATAATTAAATATATATTAATTGAGTTTGGGTCTTTTGGGTATTGGGTCACCCAAGAGGTCTAAAGCCTTTGGGCTTAGGCTTTTAATTATTTAAAGCTTTTTTCTTTTCTTTTCTTTTTCTTTTTTTTGAGAAAAGCATAGAGCTGAATTAGTATATTTGGTTTAATTGTTAAATAACATAAATAGATATTTATGTCCACTGTGAAGAAGTCAAGCCATTCAGAACCCACTATCCTCTTAATTTAAGAGAATACTAAAACGTTTCAAGTTTAAAATTTTGATATTTCCTTTATTCAAAAAAATTAATGCATATATAATAAGATTTCAAAATCCAAAAGTAAAATACTTCTTAGATTTAAATGCAGACAAAATTAAATTGTAACAATAAATCCACCAACAGTCGTCCCGATTAGGGTTTCGTAATGCCAAAAATCATCCTAGTTGTATTGAGTGCTTCAGGATAATCAAATTTAAAACTTTGATCATGCAAGTACTACTTGAAGCATTATTTGATAGAGCAATTTAAACTTAGATGGATCAAATAATCCAATTATCTAACTTAATTCTTACGTTAAAATTGCCTTCTCTACACGATATATAAGGCCTTTTAATACTCACATTCTAGATATTCTCATATCAAAAACTTTTTTTTTTTTTTTTTGGATAAGTAATAAAAATATATTATTAAAAGAAGAAAAGAGTTTCTAGCATTTACAGGAAGTATACATTAGGGGCAAAGTACAAATCAAGAGCATAAAAAGCAAAAGTCCAAAAACCCATGAACAGAAAATAAATCATGAACAAAACTGAAAGAATGACATCCTAACACTGCAGCCGAATCCAGAAGAGTCTTGAAGAAGAAAAGTTTGAAATTTGAAACTGTTTTGTCCAGGTCCTCAAAATGCCAGTTATTCCACTCCTGCCAAATGCACCACATCAAACAATGAGGGACAAAAACTCTGTTTCATGATAATAGATCATTTGTACAAAGAATATTTGTGAGACTGAATATCATATTATGTCATTTGCTAAAATTCAAAATATCAGATAATCTTATTGGTAATGGTGACAAAAACTTTTATGGCAAGACCCAAATGGGAGAGATTATGAAAAAATGAAAGCTTAAAAATCTATAACAACAAATGACAAGTATAATACAGGAAAATTTGGCGATAGCTAATGAAGCACTAACCCATATTGTTTGTTCCATTTTTTGGGGGGTAAGACAAACTGCAACATGAAAGACAAAGCTACAAATTCCATAGACAACTTATCATGATCGGAGTTTAACAGATTTATAAGGAACCGAATCTTCACATCAATAGCAATTGCTGGAATGGTTCATACCCACCAGACTGATAACAAAATCTGTGGTAAATTGGTTTTACATGTTTATTGTTTGAGGTAGAACACTTGATATTTTCCTTGAGAATACTCTTGTCATGCATAGCATAAATGAATTAGGGGCTTCAGTAGAAAGTATCCATCAACCTGAAGCTCTCATCTGATAGAGCAAGAAAATTAAATGGAAGATACCATATGCAGTAAAATCAAATGTAAGTACCTCATTTGTTGTGAGATTTCTTGTATTCAAGAATGATTTATGGCCTACTATGAAGGCCAGAATCAGCTGGATCCATACAAANGTCTCCTTCAAGGATGACTTTCTCAAAACCAAGTTCTTTGGCAAAGAGAAGAGTCCTTCGCGCTGCTAACACTTCCACCATCTCCATAGAAGTGGGCAGAGGAATAGATTGTGTTAGTGCAGCCATAACTAGACCGCGGTCGTTACGGATGATGAAGCCTAAGCCAGCTTCAGCTTGCTCCTTGAAAACAGCCCCATCAAAATTGGCTTTAACCCAATCCGAAGGGGGTGGCTTCCAAATTATGTGGCTTTGTTCAGGAGGGGGTTTTGGAGGGGAGAAGTTAGCTTGATGGAATTCTTGGAGGGCGTCAATGGCCATTGTATTGATCAGCTTCAGGTTCGCCACTCGCTCTCCCAATCTCAACTTGTTTCTCCTGGACCAAATCTGGTAAGTTAGCATTGCAAACAGTTCCGGGTTATGGGCCTTCTCCATGCAGATGCTGAAGATGGTGATGGTCCCATCTAGATCATAGTTTTAAAGCCCCTACAATTTTCTAAATTTATTGGATCACAGAAATTATTGGATGGTGATGGTCCCATCAGATTGCATTAATTTCACTTGACCTAGTGTGCCTTTGGCATGAATGAAATTTATTAACTTATTTTACTATTTAACTTATTTTTGTTATTATTTATACGCCTACTGCACTTTTTACTACTATTCATAGGTCATATTATACTATTTCAACTAATTTTTACTTTTATCTACGGTACTTTCAATAAAAAAATTTCAATTTCAGTAAAATAAGTGAATCTCAAACAGACTCATAATTTTAGATTTGACTCGTTCCTATCACAAGTAACTGGCCTCGCTCTCCAAGAATCAGAGCATTTGCATTGGCCTGAGCAATTTTTTTTTTTTTTTTTTTTTTTTTTTTTTTTTTTTTTTTCTGTTTTAGCATAGAATCTATCTTTTTTATTTTATATACTCACTATTTAAAACATTCCAAATCAAATTATCTATTTAATTTGACACATGAATGGAGGTATATTTGGACTAGGGGCAATGGCCTCCCCCAAATTTTTTTTTTAATAAAAAATATTATTATATTAATATGTACTAATTTTAGCAATTTTATTTTACAAAATTACATTTTTTCCCCATTAACAAAGTCGTCAATTTTTTTAAGAGTAGTGTTATAGGCACAAACTTTTTTACAACATTTTTACAAACTACTAAGGTAGCACATTTTTATTGGTTTGCACACTCACATAACTTTTTACTTACCAATAATCACTTACCACATTAGCAATTTACAAAAAAAAATTGTAGTTTTAGCATTTTTCCCCTTTTAAAGGCCATAAAAAATTAATAGATTAAATCTAAAATAAAATATACAAGCCCATAAAAATTAGTCTAACAACGAAAATTACCAATAATAAAGCTAAAAAAAAAAATTAAACCCAATTAATCTATTTTACCCAAAACAAACAATTTAGTCATTTAAAAAGTTTTAAACAAAAATCCTTAGTGGTTAAGAAGTTGAGTTAAAGGCAAGAGCTGCCACACACAACGAGCAGTAGAGCTGCCCCTAACTCCAAGTTTTGGCTTTGTTCTTGATTTGACACTAAATTTCATTAAAATATCATTTTTTTTCTTGATTTTTTAAATTGTTTCTTTTTCTTTATACACAATAACCACCATTCATCATCTTTCGTCATCCTTACTATTCATCCTCTTTGTCATTTTCGAGATACGTAAAAAAAAAATAAACAACTAAATACAAAATGAATAATATTAGTGTAAATTTACACCGTTATTATAGCAAATTTATAGATTTACATAATACATGAACTAATATGGGTCATTTTTAGATAAAACTGTGTAAATTTTACACATTTTTTTATTATAAACAAAGACGATATAAATGCTATTTTATAATTACAGAGTTAGAGCATTCACATCTATCTCCTCAAATATTTAGCTAAACTAATTCAAAACAACCTTATTTCTGCTTAATTAACTACCTATTATTTTCATACACATGCGTCAATCTCAATTCTTTATTAGAAATTTAATATAGCGATGAGACTATCATCCTCTTTAAAAACTTTAGTTTAACGAAACTGATACGCACTTATTTCGGTTGAATTTAAATAAATTCACCCTGAAATGTTAATTTGTTGTGACGGATGCGTGGGAGCCACACACGTTTTGTTTTACAAGACCGACGCACTGCCACATAAAAAATCTGTGAGACATCATTATTTTTTTTCTTCTTCTTCAATAATTTTTTGATAAGCTTCTTCTTTCAATAATTAGTCCGGCCGACAGCTCCACGTGTAGTATCAGCACAAAACGGTCATCCTCGTCATGATGTGATGAGCGATGACACGCACACAACAAGTGTGCAGTGAAATAAGCATCCTACATTCTTCTTCCTTCCTCTTCTCTTCACCTATAAAAAAAAAAAAAAGGAAGTGAAGCTTCAAGATTCATTTTTTGTCTCTCACAAGAGTGTCGAGTACACTACACAGTACTCTCTCTTCTCCAAAAAAAAAAAAATGGTGCCTCTTTCTCTCTCCTCACCGCCGCTCACAACTTTCCCGCTAAACTACAACAATAAGAACAAGAAAAACAAGGCCTTTCTCTTCGTCAATGGCGCTCAAAGCTTTACCTCACTCGCCTTCTACAATCCCCTCAGCCTTAGGTACGCGAAAACTGGATTTATATTAATTTTTTTTTTTGGTTGAAAATTATATATAATTGTGCTTACTATAATACTAATACTGTTGTTGAAGATTATCTTCGGTGGGAATGGCGATGAAGAAGAAGCAGAAGAAGAAAGGATTTGGTACGGTTTGTTATGCTTCGCCTCTCACTACTCGTAATCTGCAGTGGATCTCCACTGTTTCTTCCTTGTGAGCCTCTACACTCAATTCTCTTTCACAATTTCATTTCTCTCTCTCTATATATATATATATATATATATAATTGAATTTCCTTACTCTTTTTGTTTTTTTGTTAATAAAAAAAAATTCAATTTATAGCGTTTGGGAAAGTAAATTCTGAAAATTGTTACTGAACGACGATCACATGAGAATGTTTGGAAGTGGCTTTTTTTAAAATAAAAAATAAAAAAATTTATTGTAATTTTTTATTTTTTAAGTTGCAACCATCACATATACAAGTTTGACTCTTGCTTAATATATATTAACTTCAGCTACCAATTTGGGTAAATTCGTTCTTAATTTCTAAATATATATATATATATATATATATTTATAAAAATAGTGAATAAAATTTAATCTGAAGTTAATGTCAAGCTAGAACCTTGTGTATTCATTCATTATAAGTTGTTTTCTAGAAGATCGTTTTTTTTTTTTTTTTTTTTTTTGGTTGTTGTAGTTGTGCTTGAGAGGGTTTGAAGATAAAGCCAGAATTAAGCAGAATTTTGTAAATAAGCAGAAAAAAAACGAACAACTTAGAACAAAATCGAGCCAACTTTCTAGGATAAATCAAAGTGTGAGTAGAAGTGATTTCGAGCCTGAAACTTCTGAAATCATCAATTGGAGCTAATCTACAAAAGTGTAACTAAGACTACTTGTAGATTACGTTGAAACTATTTACTAGAGAAAGAAAATTTGCAAGTCTAGAAGTATGATGGATGATGCATGATGCCTTCTCTATGGATAGCCCTCCTCCATGTATAGACAATGAGATATTTTTTATCTTTTCGAAACTTCTTAATAGCGTTTACCATTAATTCTGAATTTGGAATAATAATTATGCCGTTTTCACTTCAATGAATGCCACATGTACTTGGAATTTTTGCCAAAGAGTTGGTTCCGACTATCCATAACTGTTGATATTCGTCTCTCTATATTTCTTAGTTCCCCACATTTCTGATTCACAAATTATTTGAAGTATTTACCTTATGTTGGCTAACATACACTTCATAAGCTTGCATCTTGTGTGACTTCCATTTTTGGGCTAGCTAGCAATCATAAAATAATGTTCAAGTATTCTTGACCATGCAATGGCTAAAATTATAAGGCCATGCAAGTTTTCTTCTTCATATATTGAATGGATTTTATCATTTGTCTTGATGATGTTGAGACAAATCAAGAAATGAGCGAAGACTAGCGATTGGCGCTAAGTTTAGCAATGGATCTATATATAATTCTTGAGAGGGATGAGGAATATATGTTGGAATTAACCATCGTTGACATGTGGTAGATGTTGGTTTGTCCACTACTCCTTGGCATGGGGAGAGTCAGAACAGTAGTCAATTACCAACTATAGATTTCAATCTAATTTTCACTCCTGTCAAGGTAGTGTTGACAGCATCAATTGTCGAACATGTCTTAACTATT
Organism: Quercus suber; assembly: GCF_002906115.3. Classification (NCBI taxonomy): domain Eukaryota; kingdom Viridiplantae; phylum Streptophyta; class Magnoliopsida; order Fagales; family Fagaceae; genus Quercus; species Quercus suber. Next base: position 259,828 of record NW_027069720.1, read on the forward strand.
TCACTTTACTTCAACAATTTTTGCCAATATATTACTACAATGCTCCACTCGAGACCTTGCAAGTTGACCATGTAATGTGGGTTCTCGAGTGGGCTTTTGTTTTAAACACTGAATCAAGGTGTATGGCTGGGATATCAAGATTATACAAACAACTGGCAAACACGTGCTCTTTATAGGCTGCTTCTCTTTGCCTGTGAAAAGTAGATTGTGATGAAATTATGATCATGTTGTTATTTTCTTAAATTAAATGTTAAAAGAGTTTTGCACTTGAGCATATATATGGAAATATGTGCATCTTAGTCACTTGCCTTTGTTTAGAGAATCAATCGGATGGTGTTCTCTGATAAATATTTTCAAATTCTTTTTTAGGGTGTTAGTTTTTGCCAAGGGAACTGCCATTCAGAAATCCTTTCTTGTTCCCTTGCTTGCTCTACAAGCTCCAGCAACTGTCATCTCATGGATTAAGTAAGCCTTCCAAAAAAGATTATTTCTTTTCTCTCATTGAATAGAAACAATATTATTAGTGAAAGTTAATTGTATTCATGCTTGCTGGTTCCAAAGTGTACTCCAATAGAACCTAAAGGCATTTATCTTATGGAAGCATCTCTCATGGATCAACCTAGCCTTTTAAGTTTTGAATGCATACATACCCTGTTGATCTTATATAAAATTTATTTGCAGGGGTGAATATGGTATGTGGATTGCATTCTTGGCACTTCTCATTCGTCTCTTCCTCTTCATTCCTGGTAGGTCTTCTTAGTTACTTGGTTTAAGCTTAGGCAAAGATTTAATGACTTACTTCTCAAATCTTGATGACATGGTATTCAATAGCTTATGATTTTCTTATGGGTAATAAAATCAGCTTTTTGCACTAATTTTGTACAAAAGCATTGGGAATATTGAAGAAATCACCTTTCTTTCTTGAGTGCTTCTGATCTTTTAAAATTGGCCTACTTTGGTTCATGAATGAGAGGATTTATATACTATTTCGCTCCTACAAAGTTTTCATCTATGATCTGGCCTGGGTATGGACCATTCCAGAACCACTAGAAGTCAAGGTTTCTCATGCCTGTCAACAGGATAACTGGAGGAAAGAAAGATGACTGACCTAGATACACAGGGAGATAATTGCAATTCTGGGGTTTGAGGGATACCCCAGTGGTTCCAGCACCTCTTGTGGTGCCTGAGCACTGGGGTGCGAACCCCACCAGCCTCCCCTCCCCCTATTTACCTAGCAAAAAAAATTGCAAGTAAAATTCTTAGGAAATATCAGCATTTCTTTTGAGAAACCTTGGGTCCTTGTATGTTTAATGCTGATGATCCGATAACCAACAGGTATTTCCTCTCCCAATAAAGAAGGGGTGGAACTGTAGAGGGTGAGGTCATGTGTTTAATCCCGCCCAGGTTTGTGATTTACTTACCTTTCAGGGCAGGGGAAAAACTAAGGTCCCTGTATTTTAACAGTGAAAAATAAACTTACCACAAACAAGCCGTGAGTAATAAGTCTAAAGATTAAAAAGAAATGAAAGGGTTGGTCTGTCTATGCTTCATGATGTCTTGCTCCGTCTTTTACCTTCTGCTATTAACTTAAAGGAAAAAATTCAAATCAGTCTTATATCTGTCTTCTTTGTTTATAGGTGAGCTTGAGCTGCCCTTTTTAGCATTAATACTGGTGATTGTGGCTCCCTATCAAGTTATGAACCTTCAGTAAGTAGAAGCATTTTTTGAGACCAAGTGAAATCATTATTAGTGTTTTCATAATTTTTATGCTTCTATTTATATTTAATTGACAGGGGAACTCAGCAAGGTGCTATTGTTTCCTTGTTGATTATGGGATATTTAGCTTTCCAGCATTTCTCACGAGCAGGCAGCTTGCAGAAATCAATTGAGCAAGGTTCAATCATAGCTACCTTAGCCATCGTTTGCACCACTGCTGTGTCATTATTACTTCTGATCTGAGCTTTTCTTTCTCCAAAATCATAAATAAGAGCAGTCTTTAAGTCATCTCTTAATTATTGAAATAATTTCTTTCTTTTTAATTTTTATGGATCTTTCTTTCTCTTGTTAGCTGTCTGTGTAATATCCTTAATAAGGACAGTAAATGTTGAATGTGCAGTTGTATTTTGTAAATAAAGTATCTATGACTAGTGTGGTCTTGCCTCTACATTTTTTTGAGAGTTAGAGTTTGTTCATTATATTATTGTGGCCTAAGCCGGTTCCTCCGTCTCAGGTTACTTCTTGCACATTACTATTTCAAGCTTCATTTTTCATCTATAACTAAATTCCTAAGCCCTCTCTCTCTCTCTCTCTCTCTCTCTCTCTCTCACACACACACACACACACATACACACACCATAGCTGCTCTTGGATGGATAACAAAAACATGTGGTTTTCTTACAGTAGAAAAAACCACTGTCAAAAATAGTTGGCAGATTTTATTCTTGACTCTCTTGGGTGGAGTTTAGAATGCACTAGTCCTTGCATATTCTCCAGGTTTAAGGAAATTGCTTGTCTTCTGACATACTCATTACCTGCTAGAAGTCTATAAATCAACGCAACCTTCCTACTATTTTTTAAAGCCTCTCTTCGGGATGGATTTCTTGATGTTAATTTCATAAACAAGTTGTTAACGTTCATGGTTAATGGATTTGGGCATTTATTGTTTTCTGGAAAGACAAGATTATTGTAAATTCTTAGCCCTAATTTGCACATTCCTACAACATTATTTGCCCCTTGTACCTGAACATACAATTTTTTATCTGGTTAATAGTTTGAGTGCTGGTTATTGTCTTACTCCCCACAACTGTTTAAGCAGATGTCATTCTCAGGGGTCAGAAGTATTGCTATTGCATGCTCAGCTTTATTTGCAATTCGTCTGTGACCTTATAACTTGTGTGGCAATTGTATGTTAGACATTTCTAGCTTAGAGGCCGTGCTTTTCACATTCAAGCTTAAACTTCCTTAGATTTATAACTGAAGGATCATTAAATGGTTCAGATTAAGCCTATAGTACCTTTGATGGAAGAATCAACGTATTCTTGTTGTAAGGTTGAAATCAAGTTGACATCTTTGTAGCACGGTTCTCAGAACCGTACGGTCCAACCACGGTTCGCACGGGTCCCTGCCTTTTTCCTATAGAGCGGTTCTTGAAGCTAAAAAAACCACAAAACTGAGAGGTTCACGGTTTTTCCGGTCGGACCGTACGGTCCGGTCCGGGTTTCAAAACCATGCTTTGTAGAGGATGTTGTTCGAAGGACACAACATTATCATCAAGCGTATGATATGTGCCCACTGCATAAGCTCTATTGATATGCTTGGGGTCATAAAATCGTACTATCCTTGGTCTGTGATGGAATGCCATTTGGAGTTCTTGATGGTGAAGTCTATGAGCATTCTGTTCACTGAGGGTACCACTTGATGAGCTGGTTCATTTCCTGAGTGGCATTATAATGCAAAATTTTGTATGGTTTGAACTTTAACAATCCAAATGTAGTTTTAGTTTTCGCTATATTTTTCATAATTATTCCAGAAGGTCAACTTTTTATGCAGTTTCGTGTCTTGCGAACTCAGTAATAACTTGACAAGGCATGTGAATTTGTTCAGAGCGGAAAATTGTATTTTTAATACAATCTAGCCCTAGTCATCTTCGTCACAGGCTATACCTTTTACTAACTGTCCAATTACCTTGATGCTTATTAGGTCAGTACATAAGCTAATTTTATCTAATATTGTGAATATACTGACCAAAAATATCTTTGAGTTCTTATTACTCATGTAGGTATATAATTAATTGATGCCCTAACTCATTTCAAGTACAGGTTTCTTCACTGGGAAGTAGTCCTATAGCTGGATGGACTTGTCTAATAATTTATTGTACTAACACTGCAGAGAAAGTAACTATGAGTCTACAAGTACAAGAACCTAATATATTTTTGCTCTTCTGCGCTTTCTGCTGTGCTTCTTTAGTCCGCTATCAAGCATACATAGGTGAATTATAGAAATAATTTAATGGTGAGAATAAGGCCTTGAGATAACATAAAATCTCATCATCGATTCTAAGTGCCTCCTTGGAATTCATGAAGTGCTCTGGCAGACTCAGTGAATTTGCCAGCTTGTTTTGGAGTGAATAACTGAACTTGATCTCCTTCATTTAAAGATAATTTGCCGCAAGTGCCCCCAAGAAAGCTGTGGTGAAGAGTGCCATCGCACTGTAGGAGACTGAGCTGGCTGAGTTGGGGCTCCCTGTTGGTGAACCATCTATCATTGGTACACTGGGTATACCCATGGTTGGTGTGGTTGGGGCCGGTGGGGTTAGGGTCGATGGGGATGGCATAGCCGGTGAGCTTATGCTGCTGATGGCAAAAATAGGTAAGATTTTCCGTTACCATAACCTATGATAGGAAAAATGAAATTGGAGTAATAAAAGATTACCTGGGTGTTGTTGTGTTTGATGCAGTTGATCCAAAGTGACAGCTTCCGGAACCTGTAAAATTGCAGAAACAGGAAAATAGAAGTTTAATATTAGACATAATACAGTATTTGAGTGCACACCTAAAGGTTATCTCCAAGTTGTGTCAATTCAAGTGGCAGTGATAATTTATTTTTTGCTAGGTAAATGGGGGAGGGCTGGTCGTGTTTGAAGTTTGAACCCCAGTGCTTAAGCATCACAATAAGTGCTATAACCACTGGGTATCCCTTGAACTAGTAGAAGAAATTATTAAAAGAATGAAAATTAAAATGAATACGGGAAATTATTCATGTTGGAAGCATAAAGTAGCTATTCAAAACCCTTTTTTTTTTTGGTGGCTTTGAAGCCATTTAGAACTTACTCGAGAACTCTGAAATAATTTCAACTAGTGAAGTCAAGTTATGGATAACTCCACACAAAAAAAAAAATGGTGGTAATCTAATTGTCTTTTGAGCAGATATTTTGGTGAAATATAGTCTCAATAATGAGACTAAATCCAAGATAATGATTATGCTATATCACTAACACATCTTACTTGGGTCAGTGGAGGAAAGTTGTGCTGCTCCTCCAAATACACAGCTAGTAGGTGCTGGATTTTTCTGGTAGTAGCTATTGAAGGCATAAGACGCGTGGTCTCGCAGGGTGTTTGGGTTGTAGCAACTTCCTCCTTGTTGAATTGCAGAACAGTCTGCACCTCCATAGCCACAAGCATAATCAAGAGCCACCTGTAAAGCTGTTTCTGAAGCAGTTGGGTTTGCAATACACCAAGAACCACCTGATGATGATGGAGTCGTTGTGGTTGGGGTTGTTGGAGTCGTCATGGTTGGGGTTGGCGGAGTTGTTGTGGTTGGGGGAGTAGTTGTGGTTGGGGCTGTCGGAGTTGTGGTGGTTGGGGTCGGCGGAGGCATGGTTGGCTCTGTCGTGGATGGTGTTGGTGGGGAAAAAGGATTTACAATGGGAGTAGGAGTTGTGCTTGGAGTTGTTGGATTAACAATGGGAACTGTATCCAGTTGTGTAATGGACACTGAAGATGAGAAAAGCATTCTATTTTCTTGATTGCGCAGTAATCTGTTTTGCTGGATTGCTTCTGAAGGAGGTTTCTCTGCAACACTTGAACCTGACGAAATAAAAAGCAAAGAGATAAGTTCTTTTCTTTTTCATTTCAGTGACATGATAAAAAGAAGCTGCCGACTCTAATATATTGCATCAAAGGAAAGTTAAGTTCTAGTGTTATCCTTTTCAAAAACAATTAAATTCAACGTGGTCATTTGTTTCAATTTAATTAGAAGAAACCTAATTATGCACCTAAGTAACTATATCTAAGTTTTACTTGTGTCAAATAATCATGCTATATCCTGAAATCTTTGCAAACTGCTATTTGAGGCTATACCCTGAAATCTTTGCAAATTGCTATTTGAGGCATTGGAGTCGCAACTGAAGCATAGAATTAAGCCATGTTCTGTCAAACAAATAGATGATTTGCAAAAACAAACATGAATCTCTCTCTCTCTCCCCTCTTTATTGGGATGAACACAGATTTTTCTTTTTCTTTTTCTTTTTTTGGATAAGCATAGATTTTTCTTTAACAAGAACTGAAGATGTAAATTCTTTGTTTGGATGAACAAAAATATGATTTTCATTAGCAATTAAAGATTTAAATTGATGTGAGGTCTTTGGTTAAATTTCAAATCATCAAGAACTAGAACATAACTTTAATTAAACAAACAATGAGATAATAACTTTCTAAAGCTGACATCTCATCTACTACATTAATTAGGTCTGAAAAGCATCGGAACCTTATCTTAGAAACAATTGCAGGTTGAAAGATATCTAAAAGATGAACTTGAAAATATGAAAAGTTCAAAGCAAGTGAAAATTTGATGAACATAAATACAAAATGAGCTGCACAAATAACATATGAATCCAACAGGAACTGCTACAATCAGAAATGAAGCCCTACGAGCCGTGAAAATCATTTATCCACTGAAAATTTAGATTCAAGACTTAGCTTGCAATTACACAATAGCTTCACCATGATCATTTTTTTTTTCTTTCCCACAGAATACACACTATTTTACAAAAACTTCCTCTTAGCAGTTCAATTTTTTTTTCAACATCCATGCATGGGAAAAGAGATGCGTTAACCAACCTTGTTGCATTTTTCCATGCACATAGAGCAAACAAATTTCCATTTTTATTTTCTTATGCAAAAAACAGAAGCCAAGGGAGAAAGGCAAATATTCATATGGAAAATGGGTAATCCAAATAACATTTAGCGGTAGAATTTTTATTTCAAAATACAATTAGAAAGACTAATTAAGAAAACTAAATATTGAGGACAATGCAAATCACCTGAACTGAGGAAAAGACAGAAGGAAAAGAAAGCGAAACACCAAAGAATGCAAGCACCCATCCCTCCAAAATGCTATTAACTTGGTATTGGGTATTCTTACTGGCTTGGAATAATGATAGAGAAGCTATGATATTTTAAAACAAGAGGAAACACCAATGGTTTTATTCCGAAGAAGAGTTCATCTTTTTTTACAGTATTTAATTATATATATATAAAACTAGAAGAATCATAGATTTCTTGAATTGTAGAGAGACTAAAAGAGAGAAGAAAGAATATTAGAAACTTGAGAAAGGAGGCATTGGGTTGTAGGAAACTGCAAGCAAGAGAAGGTGCAAAAACCACAAAAAGAGTACAAAAGTTTATGAAGAGGGAAAAGGCAAAAGAGTGATCTGTTTGGAATTTAAATCTGATGTTTCGGCTGACATATTTATTATTATTATCATAGCTAGCTGCAGCGATGTTGTGGCGTTTTCCTTTCGCTTTTTTGGGTCTCTTTCTACTGTTTTTATGGTACCAAATCAAAAGCTAAAGCTAGAGAGAGAAAGAAGGAGATCTTGCTTACATCTCTTTGAATCAAGAATGTCATTCCACATTCCCTTAATTGGTTTAATCATTAAGGAGCCTAAGTAACATCCAATGGTTTTTATCCAAAGCACTGGTAAAATACACACATCATACTAGTCATAGAAACATTTGAAAGTAATGATGATAATGTGGTCTTATCTAGGTAAGTGAGGTGATTATCTCCACTTTCATGTTAAGTATTATGAATATTAGTTGACACTAAAATTAATAAAATTAAATTGGACACTTGACACAAAATTATACACTAATTATAAACTAATTTGGATTTTAATTGTGGTTCAACATTAATATAATTTATATGATATATATGTTTTTTTTTTTTAAATCTCATTTACCATACAAAACAAAAATATTTTGAAAAATATATGTTTTTTATAATAGTACTTCAACTTGACTTGACTTGACTTCAATACTTTTATCTATGGTATAATTGTTTACTTCATTAAGGTTTATTATTATATATGTAGGGTTAGGATTTGTGGCCCAAGCCCAAAAACAATAAATTTGTAGAGCGTGGATGATAGAGTTAGGTTATGGAGCTAACAACAGTTGATCACAGCATACAAGTATAAACCAGCATAAAAGTACAAGTAAAGACCAAGTAAGTTCAAGTCCGAAGAGACTTATGATAGATTAGATACAGGTTACAATTCTTTTTGTTACAGTTAGACCTCTTCCCTCATTAGGAACCCTTCTTCTTTATATATCTTCCTCCACTACTATCCCCATCATCCACTTGTTCTTTATCCAGCTCCCTACTTGAGTGCATGTCATGTCATGTATCTCCCTTAATTTTTGTGAATGACGGTAGATCAAGTTGTACTGTTCAAAAGTCTTCTCCACATAAATGCAGCCAGAAAAGTTGTCGCAGTGCATTTAATACGGTGGTGGCAGCTTTTTCTTTTAGATATTTCTCCGTTCCTCTTATCTCCAAGTGTGTCCAAAAGTTTATCCAAATTGCTGAAGTCACTAGTAACTCATTTGAACCCCCCAGATATTTACATGACCCCAAAATCCTTTCATCCGAGGATAGTAATCTCTTCAAAACAATGATACTCTTTTCAGACGGAGTTTCTTTGTCCCCATGTATCATTCTTTCACGCGAAATAAACCTCGACAATTTTATCCTCCTTGAACATACACTAATCTTCACCTTGGACTTTAGGCCCACTACGTATGGCTGGGCTTTACCTCCCACAATATATAATAATGAAATTATCAAAATCAATATTTTTAGTTTTATTATTTTATATAAAACATTAATATTTCATATTTTTATTATAATATTGAACTTTTAATCTATCAAGATTTTTTTTTTTTTAATTTGAATAAATGGATCGTATTGCCATGTAAAATTTTGAATGTATGTATGTTAGATTTTAAATAAATAAAATAAAATCATTTTAAATTGAGACAATAAATACTTTTTTTTTTTTTTGCTAAGTAAGTGAATGAAAGAATATATGAACATCATCTCTTTCATTAACAATTAAAAATTGAATATACATGTATATAAATGAATTTTTATAACATATTATAAATTTATATTAAAATAACATCAGTATACTACTAAATTGGAATATAATAAAAATAATAATTTAACATATATATTTGTTATTTTAGTCTAGAAATAATTTAACATATATATTTGTTATTTTAGTCTAGAATTATCGTTCAAAATTCTTTTATAAATTTTTAAAAATTCTCTAATGAAACTCATACGTAATATGTACCATAATAATTATACCATATATTACTAACTTTATATATATATATATATATATAAGTACAACAAGTGGAAGAGAATAATTTTTTATAAGTAGATAGTGGGAAATGGGGAGGTGGGACTTGAGACACCACAAATGATGCCATTAGGCTTACCATTGAACTATCATTTGAAAGTTTGAATCTCGAGAGATGAGAGGCTTGAACATAGATTTTCCTTATAAAATAGATCAATCAATGCCACTAAGTCACAGAGATCTTGACCCATATATTACTAACTATGTTCAATGCACAATTTTTTTTTTTAATGGGAACACAATTCAGTTCCTTTTTATGGATGAGTAGAACCTATTATTTAATCTTCTACCCCTTTTTTTTATTTGATGAGATTTAATCTTCTACCTATTAGCATTGCACTCATCTAGAAAGCTCCTAGACTTAATTTTTGGCTGCACGTAGATTTGGAGCTAGAGGAGGAATGGGTTGTGCGCATTCAAGATCTTTTTTTTTTTTTTTTTGGTCCAATAAAAATGTCACATGAATGGCATAAATAAAGAAAAAGAAAAATTAGAGAGCTGCCCATTCTTTGAGATTTTTTTTTTTCCCACAATCTGTGAATTTTTATTTATTTATTATTTAACAGGGTATCGATCTTTCAATTGTCTAGAAGTGCACCATTGGCAGCATAAGTGAAACTCAAACTCAGTATGGATGCATCAGTTATCCCAAGCACTAACTGGGATTCAAATTATAACTTGTTGGATACATGGTTTTTCCAGAGCAATTGGCTTTACCACTTGTCTTATTACAAAACTTTGGGGGCCTCTCTCTTTATGGCTAAATCACTCAACATACCGATATTAATAGTCAATGTGGATGCTACTGAACTGAAGTCATCGCCAATTCTAGCACTGCTTTAAGGAATCTAACAAAGCTGCTGACGCTTTTATTTCCTATTTCCTTTTAGATGTCATGGAGGTCTCAGATTCAGACAACTCAGCTGCGAGATCTACCCAACTAATTCGGGTTACTTCTAGTAAGTGTGTTTCATACTTACGCTCGTAATTCTACAAAAAAAAAAAATTCTATTAACATACACTGAGGTTTGAGCTAATTCCAGCTAAGTTCAAAACTTTTCAAAACTGACTAATTTGGTCCCTAAAGGTAACTTAATCGCTAAACATTGTTAGGCTAGTTAGTCATTTTTCCTTAACTGTCTTAAGAACTAAGTTGACTTTAAGGACTATATTAACTAGTTTTGAAAAATTTTGGACCTGATTGACATTAATACGGATGATCCGTTAATGAAATTTACCAAAAAAAAAAAAAAAAAACTACCATTAGTCACAACCAGCATTGAGGCCCAAAAGGAAAAAGGTCCACCAAGGATTTGGGTTTGGGTTCACAACTACTCCGCCATGTTGAGCTTGTACTACAGTATAAGGACGGTAAAACAAACCCAACCCACTTAGCAATTTGACTAAATAAGCTTGAGAGCAATACTGACAAAAAAACACACACACACAATTTCTGACCTTAAAAAAAAAATGATTATTTGACTCCTCCACCATAAGGGGAAAAATCATTTTTTTTTTTTTTGTTCTTGAACAAGGACAGCGAGTTGAACCAAAACAGAAAAGTTGAAAAGCCACCACTCAGAGTAAGGAACCATTAATCTTTTGCCAAACTTTGAAACTAGGAAAGCATTTTCAATTTCCATATCTCCCATCGCTGAATTTAATACCCCAAACAATTTAAACATGAACTAATTTAAACTCATGTTAATGCCATTTTTTTAAGGTCCACAGATAGCGAAGCCCAATTATTTTTGAGTCTATTACTTTCTTAATTTTTGAATCGTCCAAGTCCATAATCTTTAAATGGGTTGGTATAGAGGGAAAATACTAAACAGTAAGGCCTATTTGAGCTTACCCACAGGCCCAAGAGATGGATTTTGCCGAATTGACTTAGAACACTTGTAAAATCTATGAGCCTATGAGCAAGTCCATGTGCAGGCCACAAATAACCTTAGCAAATTGTTATATATGCCTAAAATTTCAAACTAATTACTCTAAATCATGTAAAGTAGTCTGGCCTCATACAATGCTAACTAACTAGTTTTCTCAAATTGAGCAGGTTCTTAAGATGTCGTTTCACCTAAAAGGGATAGAAACACTGGTTTAGCTAACCAAAATATCAAAAATTGGTAGCCAACTAGTTAGTTGTGATATCTAAGAAGGCCAAAGCTCAAGGTTTCCATTCTTCCGAAAATCTAACAACTAAAAGCTTCAATCCATTATCAAAAAATAGATATGACAATATCCTTGATCTATTATAGAGTCTTGTCCCAAAGCCAAGCAAAAATCAAACTTCATCTACCTCACCAACCACATTTATGCTTCTAACTTAGGTTCGAAATTCTAATTATAAGAAGCAACGAATTTCAAAAGGTTCTCTTATGTGTGGTAACATAAGTGTACTGTAGTCTTTAGACTCTAGAGTAGACTCTAGACTATACACTTTTAATTAAAAAGTGAATATGTAAAGAGTCATCCGTTTGAATGAGTTGTTGAACTTGCTTGAAATGGTGTAAAAAGAAGTGAGAGTGAGAGAGAATTTATTCTGCTTTCAAGGATGTGGGTTTAAATTGGGAAAACAAAAACTTTAGACTCTAGACTTTACTCTCTTAATTAAAAAGTGGTTGGAATCTATGACAATTCACAATCACAACACGGTTTTAGTTTTAGTTTTGGTTTTGGGATTTTTTTTTTAATTAAAGGAAGGGAATTATTACTTGGAATGGCTCTAGACTTTAGACTCTTAATTAAAAAGTTGTTGGAATCTATGACAATTCACAATTAAGAGAGAGTTTATTATGCTTTCACAAATGTGAGTTTAAATTCGGAAAGACTCAAAAGATTACAAAGTTCTTATGGTCACTTTTGTCTAGTAGTTCACATTCCATTCACATATTCTCATTTGTTTAAAATTTGACTAGGGTCCACCACTCCACTCAAATTATTGAAGCCAATTTCAAAATTGATGGAAAAAAAAAAAAAGGAATAAAAGTTGTATGAACTATATTATCCACCTAATCAACGTGTTCAACAAAAGCATACATGGGTTGCATGATTAAAATCTCAAACAATTCTCTACATGCTTTGTATGAACGATTTAATTGCTTTACATGTAAAGCCAAGTTCAACTTCATTATTTGCTCTAAAAAAAAAGTTCAACTTCATTATTAATTATCGATGATTCCATTAACAAAGGGACAGTTGTTGAAAGGAGGAGAAAAGATTTGAACAACAAACACCACAAAAATCACCATTATTGCTAGACTATCATTTGAACCCCACTAATACCTCAAACTCTTTAAAAGCTTAGTTTAGTAAATTTTGTTGTATTTACATGAAATCATCGTTGAGCACTTAAAAATAAATACTATACTAATGGCATAATACTTTGGCGTTCGATTCCTTTTTTTTATTTTTTAGCAAATTAAGTTCAAAATTGAAAATTGTTTAAATTTTTTCAAATATATCTTGAGACAGTTTTGCTATTTTTAACAATGTATTTTAATCATCAATTAATTATTACGTTACCCAAGCTCAAAATATTGAGCATCTCCATTTTTTAATTAGGATTTTGACTAAATTGGGTTTAAATTTGAACAACCCAAAGTCAAATTGGGCCAGTACGATCAGATTTAAAGCCCAAGTAGTGACAATTTTTGTAGTTTCTTTTGGTTCGATCTTCTTTTGGGTTGTCACAAAAATGAAAAAATATCCTTTTTATGTAGTACATCTTCTTAACCCTTCTCATCACCATTTTCCGCTCGTTTTGTTTTGAGTGTTGAGTTCTCCTCTTTGAGATGCCAAGCTGACTTGGTACCCCAATAAAATCCCAACACATTAGGAAATGCTTACCGAACTCAACAATGTCAAATGTGTGCATCAAAATCATCAAACTTAGTAACATAGAATATCAGTTCCAGGGTAAACAAAAGTATAATAAATCCCTCGTATATTCTGAGATTGTTTTTCAATGTTACATTTTTTTTTGGATAGACCAATGTTACATTATTATAATACTCATCAATTCTATAACATTGTTTGTCCCAGAACTAGCTATTACTGTTGTTAAAATACAAAGTAGACGAAATAAATGAAATTTTTAAAAAGTCAAATAATTATGAAGATAATATTAATAAGAATAATAGGGGTTTATTTGACCATAAACCTGACGTTCTAGTGGCAAGATACAGAGTCTTTAAAAAATTCGAGCATTAAATATAATGTGTAAACAAGATGGCCAAGAAATATTCTTGTGGTAGTGAATTCTATTCAAAACAAACAACTAGGAAGTTCTTCAATGCGTAACTCTTTTTATTTTATTTTATTAATAATCTTCAATACAAGACATGTACAGGTGAGAACAGGGTTAATTTGACATCAAAGACATGTACTATAACTTGTAACCATTTTTTACAAGTAATAATTCAATCAACTCTCAAATCCAAAAATCTATTGCCGCCTCTCAAAACAATTGCACTTTCATTGCAAGGATGCAGACACAAGTTATAAAGCACAAGAGCCATTGAGCAACTTAAGCAAATCATACAACTACACCGTTAGAGACACATTTTCAAGAAATATAAGGCAGCACCCACCAGATGTATCTCATATTAGGTTATCCAACTAAAGGTAAAAGAAATGTCTAAGAAATCAAATCTAGAACTTAAATAGAAAGACCATAACCTTTGCTTCATCCTTGCAGCTTACTGCACTGAGAAAGGTGCTGCGTAACATCACTCCAAGCTGTATGTAGAGAATTATTTTTCATATTAAATGGGAACTTACTAACATTTATTGCAGAAATATGAAAGAGTTATACCTGGAAGATTTCGATAATCTGGCTCTATTCCATTGCCATTTATGTCCCTGTGATTTGGTGTGACGTACTTCCCAACAGTTACAACCACACCAGATCCATCAAGAAGTTCAAATACAGATTGAATCAAACCCTGTTCAACATATAGGCCACAGGACTTGGGATCAGAATCACAAAGAGGGAATTTCTATAGCTGTGATGTATTGCGCATAGGAAGAATCATATTTCGACCAATTTAGGACAACCAGATATCTAGTTTTGGTAAGTCAATCAGATATCGAATCTATTGGTAATATGAAAAATTTAAAAACTAAACTCAATATGTTGGGAAAAGAGATAGAATGAAACTACCAAAGAGAAATTTTGATTTTTATCCCCAGCCATGATGCTACTGACCAAATCCAGAACAAAACCTAACATGAATGTTTGAAGCTGAATTCCAGGGTTTAGATGAAAAACAGGTTCTAGGTGGACTCAGGTCTATCACATTACATGATCATATATAAAGATAATTTAAATCCGCATTTATGAATTAATATCTGAATTCTGAACCTTTCCAAAAGTCCTTTCCCCCACAAGAACAGCTCTACAATTGTCATGCAGCGAAGAAGCAACCTGAAAGAAACCACCATTTACAATACTACAAATGTGAAATACCAAAAGCAACTTCAGACAATTTGATGGAGCTGCTCACAATTTCACTTGCACTAGCAGTTTTGTTGTTCACCAAAACCTGCATTAGACAAGAGTCAAAAACCTTGTGGGATAGGCCACAACAGTTGATATTACATCATTATAATTCCCAACTTGTTAGTACAAAAGATAATAAGCATATAAGATTGAATTAAGAACAAACACTCAGTAATGATGAGTCTACTTTTAAAATCATTAAAAAATATAATAAAAGAGACTGAATCAGGTTGGCATCTGGGGGTACAAATCCACCAAGTTAGAGGAAGATCAAGCTTCAATCTAAAGCTTTTCTATCCAAAAAAACTCAAGCTCAGGTCGGTTAACCCCTGAGCACAAAAGGCATAACTATGACAAGGAGCTAGGGCAAAGTATGTTAACCAATTCTGTTTATGATGAGTTGACTGGATTTACTGAAGCTGGCACCCTAACTCATTATCACTCATTTAAGTTAATATTGAGCTACTCCAATCAATTATGTCTTTTGGTTATCCCTGTTGATCAGTATTAAGTAAAAACAGATTGATTAGAGTTCTCAATTTTGATGTAGAAAGCCGAACCATGCTAATCTAATCGAATAAGCAAACAGAGCTCAAACATGTTTACTAATTGACAAGCATAGTTTTATAAAAATCCTCACATTCAGTTCAAAGTTCAAACAGCTCACTACCCAGCTCCACTCCTTTGCACCCCAAACAAATCAAAAAGTAACCAATTGTTTGGTAGGGCCAAATAGCGCTCATTTGCATTGCATCCCTATTACACATAATGCAATATAGCAAGGAAAACCAACAAAAATTATAACAAAACCAACTGGTATTGTTGTGGCCTTGTTTCCATGTGTCTGTGAATTCGAACTTATGATGCAATTCAGATCTACTTTAGTCACTATGTCTACCACCTCACGTTCTGTGTCAAACATTGTCTTGGTTCTCATTGTAGACAAAATGTTTGAGACAAAATTAAAATTATTAATGCTACTGCATGATAGACTTAGTTATATTTCAGTCACCGTGTACAAAGTTATATTTCAGTCACCATGTACAGCAGCACATTTTCCAAAGGCTCATTTTTACAGCCCCTTGTTGCACCAGGCATCATGTTAATGCAAAATTGACAATAGTGCTACTGAATGAAAGATTTTTTTTTCCCCCCAAAGTACCATAGATTTGGAGCCATTAACCATTGTTAACAGGACCAAGTCATAAATGAAAACAGATACTGATACTTGTTCTAAAGATCTCAGATGTAGAAGTGCATACAACAACGGGAGCTGTAACCAACGGTGCAGTATCTGCAACAACATTGTTTTGGTACTGCTGATCCCTTCCAACAGTATATATCACCTGTTCATATATCTTGTCAGAAGAAAACGCCACATGATATGCTCAGTTTTGTCAACAGAATATGTGCATTAACTACTTAGTAGACAGATACTGTATTGTACATTCAGATAAATAAGAGGTGATAGTGATGAGGAAGATGCTGTCAAAGTGATAAAGTCATGATTAAAAATGTGCTGCTATCACTTTTGAGAAGGAAAGGTCCAAAGCAAAACAGAAAAGAACTCCTCATTATTAAAGATCTATCACAATCGTGAAGCTTTTATTTCAGTAAGAATCTAAAAGTTTTTTTTTTGAAGGATACTCAGGACAAAACACAAATGAGATAATTATATCGACAACATATGTAAAGGGACCATTATAGGATTTTTAGATGTTGGCTAATTCCAAGTCAAATTTATTTGTTTTATTGGGTTTCATTTTTTGAAATTTAACATTGGGCAATGAAGGCTAAAGTTGAAGTTTCAGTTCACTGTGCATCAAAGAACATCTCAATTGTGCGAAGTTGAGTCTTGGTCGTGTGAGATTTGAATTCTCGATTGTGCAAGATTCAAGCAGAACGTCTCCGTAGAGTCTTGTGAGACTCTTGTTTAACCAAAAATCTATTGCAGGAAATTTTCTGATTTGCTTCAAGAATCAGTTTTGTGACAAACTCTAGCCAAAACCCTATTCCTATATAACCCAACATTAACCCTAATCTTCAGAGAAGGAAGACGGCTACCGGAACCTAAAGAAAAACCCCATGAACCCATATTGTCAAGCCATGTTTTTACCATTTCCCAAGGTTTTTTTTTTTGGATCGGACACCCCACAGACAATGATGTACCAAGCATGTCCGACGGACATGCTAGGCTTTTTGGTGTGTCAGTTCTACTTTGGTACAAGGTGCCAAGAGGAAAAGATTAAGGCCCTAAAATGCACATATGGTGACAATGAGAAGGAACATGGTTGCCAAATACCTGGTGGGAGATATTGATCTTCATAAAATAGAATGCATAAGATCTTCATGCAAAAGAAAGAGCAATTTATTTCTGCTAACATTGCAATTAGGACATTTAAAAATCAAAATTCAAGGATCTTAATCCTTGAGCCCAGCTTAAAAAAATACAAAACAAAAAAAGTTAAGACACAGTACACAGTACCAAAGACAAGACAATTGGAGCGAACAATTATTAAGCAATAATGAGAAAATGAATCACAATGAATTAATATTTGTGACCTCATCATATGTTATCCGTTCAATGACAAGAAAGTCTTTTGCTGAAAGTTTTAGGTAAATAATATTTTCAAGAGTGTATGGAGAGCAAAAGCTCTCCCAAAAGTGCCTTTTTTGTTTGGGGAGCGGCAATCGGAAAGATCCTTAAAACAGATAATGTGTAGGAGGGTTACAGTGACCACGGGCTGGTGTAGTATGTGCAAGGTGGATGGCAAATTGGTGGATCATTTATTTGGTGTTTCACTTTTTTTGGGTTTAAAATGGGTGGTGCTGAGCACAGTGAACAAAGTTTTGGAGTGTTGGAAAGGCAGGTTAGATAATGAGAAGGAATCAAAATTTGGAAGTCATTCCTCTATGTTTGATGTGATGCATTTGAAGAGAAAGGAATAGGCATACATTTGAGGAAAGAGAGAAAACAGTACGGAGATTGAAGAATCTATTCCTACAGACTCTCCACAAGTGGACAAAGGCCCAAAATCCACTCTCTCCTACGAGTTTCCTTAATTATCTAGACATGTTAGGACTTTTTAAATGAATTGCTTTTCTTTTGTTTTCTTTTGGGTTTTACTCTATTATACATGTCATAAGCAAATAACATACTAGTTAACTACTTTTAGGAGTCTAGATGATAGAGGAAAAGAAGGAAAACGCGAAAATTATAGAAATTACAGTTTGCACATGTGAAATTGAAAAATAAAAAATGCATAATCGCAGTTACAAACAAATATTAGTTTTCAAATACATCTCGACAAACTGCCATACCGTCTCCCCTTCATTTAGGAAGAGTTTGGCGATTTCAATTCCAGCCTGAAATAAGCAAAAGAATAGGATCAAACACTATTACAAAAAAACCCATCACAAAAATTTTCTTTTATTTTTTATTTTTTATTTTTTATATCTCAATAAATATAGTGGGGGAGGGACGATTTGAACGTGGACGTCTCTTTTGGAAACACTAAGAGGTGCCTACAAGGCTCTTGGCCCCATCACAACAATTTACATGAATTAAAAACATGGCAATGTAAAAGTATATGATCAATAGGCTCCCTGTCCCTCTCACACATGCAACACCAGTCTATAATAATTAGTTGACGCTAGATGTAATCATTAGTAAGGATTTTCCCCAAAGCCTCCATCCAAAGGGAGAGGACCAAAGGAAGCTGACCTTAGTTGGAACTTTAGGTTTCCAAAAACACCTCCAAGGAAAAGACAAATGGAGTTCTCATGATTTTAAATTAAAAAAAAAAATATATATATATATATATATATATTATTTTGTTGCCCATAAAAAACATAGTTTTTGCACAGCAAGTATACGTAAAGCATACAAGAGAAACACCTAAATGAAACTTCTCTCTGGAAATCTCTCCCTCCCAATCCAAGTTCTTTTATGCAAATCCTATGTAAACATGTTGGCCACAAGGAGACCACTATTTGTCTCTCTCAGTCCTCAACCTAACTCATTGCATTACCAATAATAAGAGTAGCCACCTAAGTTTCTCAAGAAATTCTCCACTTTGACTTTTAAGTTCCTCTAGCCTCTAGGAATGGGTTCACTATGAACAACAGGCGATGTTAATGAGGGAAATTGATGCAGGAGCATAACCGAAAACTATCTCAATATTTTATTCTGGATTTTTATTGGATAATTTTAGATTTTAATGTTTTTTATTTATTTACTTTGAGTTATGATAGGGATGGAATTTCATATATTTAGATAAGGATTGGATTAGTTTAGTATTTGGATTAGTATTTGAGTTGAATTAGAATTTGTTTTAGGATGTTTATCTTTATCTCTTGAGATTCCTAGAAGCACCATATAAAGCTCCATATGATTTATTTTGTAATCAGACTATTAGACATTTATTAATATTATTCAGTGCTTATTCATGAAGAGTTTGCATTGCGTTTGGTGGTGAATCAAAACAACCTTAGGTGGTGAAGCCTAAGGTTTACCATGGGATTAATCTAGGTGGGAAGCTTAGGTTGTCCTACATCAACTTTGGTATCAAAGCTAAATCTGATCTTCCAAGCTTTCAACAACTCAAACCAAATCTGATGTACATATCACCAATGTTAACCCAACCAAATTCAAACACCAGAGAACAAACCAACCAGCTATGACAGATCTTGAACAAGCCTGAGCCAGAACCAATCCATACTGTATACCCACTTTATCCACATGAATTTTTCATCCCAAATTTTTTTTCCCAGCAGCCAATAGAGAAGCCCGCTACTCCTTCCAAACCTGTGACTCCAATCCATGCCCAACTCTAGATTGCAAGATCCACCTCCCAGAAGAAAAAAAAAAAAAAAAAAAAAAAAGTCTAGAAAAACTTTTATTATATTTCTTAAGTCTAGAGCTATTCAAGATCCACCTCCCAGAAGAAAAAAAAAAAAAAAAAAAAAAAAGTCTAGAAAAACTTTTATTATATTTCTTAAGTCTAGAGCTATGGCAGTGAAGTATTGACGGATGGATGAGGTGTTTTCTTGCTGAATATTGTCTTTGTGATGCAGAAAATTTCTATTAGAGGTTTGAGGTTGATACTTCTCTTGATAGGATTGGGGAACATATTTCTCTCTAAGTATTTGTTTCATTTCATTCCAATCAATTATGGCAGGCTTGCTCCTTCCTTTGCGATGATTCTCGACACTACGCCAAAAGTCTCTAGCTCTACTTATCAATTTCATCCTAGCAAACCTAACATTATTAGCATCTGTCAAACATATTTGATCAAAAAATTGATCCATCTCATCTAGCCAATTGATGAGGGTCCAAGGATCTGGACATCCATCAAATATTGGTGTTTCTTTTTTTTTTTTGATAGATTATAAGAGTTTTATTGATGAAAAAGGACAATGTGTTTACGAGTGTAAACACACTGCCCTTGAAATAGATACAATCAAATCATAGGGAAAGACTAATAGAGATAAGGAAATTAGACAAGGAACTACAATATGTAAGCCCCCAAATATGAGACCACTCAAACAAAGTCCTAGCAAGCAAGGTCTTCAACTTATCTATAAGACTCTCAGTGTCCTCAAAAGTACGGGCATTGCGTTCCTTCCAAACTAACCACATAAGGCATGCTGGTACCAAATTCCAAACCTTTGAAGAGTAAGCTCCCAACCAATTCCTCCATGCAGAAAGAAGAGAAACAATAGTGTCCGACATCACCCACTGAACCCCAAACATAATAAGAACCTCACTCCACAAAGCAGATGCAAACTTACAATGGATCAAAAGGTGATCCACAGTCTCCTCATCACACCTACATAAACAACACCAGTTAACAAGGGGCAATTTCTTCTTAACAAGGTTATCGATTGTGAGAATCCCACCCCTAGCAGCAGTCCATAAATAGAAAGATACCCTTTTATGTAACTTTACACACCAAATGCTCTGCCAAGGGAAAGAAACAGAAAGGGGCTTTCAATAAAGCAATATAAAAGGATCGCACATCAAAGACACCACTACAATTCAACTGCCAAATCATAATATCCTCCACCTCCCCACTAGGAATCTTGGCAGAGACATGCGCATAGAAAGAATAAAATCTCCCTAACTCCCATTCATTAAAATTGCGTCGGAAATGGAAATTCCAACTCCTACCTCCCCAATCTGGGGCAAAAATTATCATGTCAAAAATCAGAGCTTCCTGAACCACAGCACATGCAAACATTTCCGGGTATAAATCCTTCAAAGGAGTAGGACCACTCCAAGGGTCATGCCAAAACCGAATACGATTACCCTCTCCCGCTACATATACCACATGACTGAAAAAATTGTCTGCACCTTTCCTGATATTCTTCCATAACCCACAACCATGAGTCCCTCTCACAACTCTAGTGCACCAACCTCCACTATCCTCTCCATATTTGGTGGCTATTACCTGACGCCATAAATGAGTAGCTTCCTTCCCAAAACGCCAAAGCTACTTCCCAAGTAGAGCTTGTTTAAAAAGCCCAATCTTCCGAATCCCCAAACCCTCTATCTCCACCGGCCAAACAACCTTATCCCAAGCAATAAGCGGATATCTAAAAACATCATTAGAACTCCCCCATAGGAAATTCCTCTGAATCCTCTCTAGTCTGTCTGCTATGTGTTGCGGAATTGTAAACAGCAATAGATAATAAGTTGGGAGACTCGACAAAGTACTCTTTAATAAAGTAAGCCTACCTCCTTTTGACAAATACAACCGCTTCCAACCAGCAAGCTTCTTCTCCACCCTCTCTAAAATAGGATTCCAGATCAAAGCATCCTTAAAATGAGCCCCAAGAGGCATTCCCAAATAAGACATAGGCAAATGCCCAACCTTACAACATAGAATGCGAGCCAAAGCACCCAAATTCCCAACCTCACCAATGGGCACAATTTCACTCTTGCCAACATTTACTTTTAAGCCTGTAATAGCTTTAAAAAAGATCAACACCATCCTTATATATAATAATTGTTCCCTAAATGCATCACAGAAAAGAATAGTATTATCAGCAAACAAAAGATGAGAAATATGCAAACCTCCTCTTGCATTTGGGCTTGCCTGAAACCCCCTAAGAAAGTCACCATCTTCTGTCCTCCTCAATAACCTGCTCAACACCTCCATCACCAACAAGAACAAAGGAGGAGATAAAGGATCTCCTTGATGAAGACCACGAGAGCTACCAAAAAAACCAACCGGGGACCCATTAATAAGCACTGAGAAACAAACTGTAGTGATACAAGCCTTCATCCACCTTCCCCATTTCTCCCCAAAACCCATCCTCTCCATTAAGTAAAACAAAGCATTCCAATTTACACGATCATAAGCCTTCTCTATATCCAACTTAATGATCACACCTGAAACACCACTCTTCAATCTACTATCTGAACATTCATTTGCTATAAGAACAGAGTCTAGAATCTGTCTTCCCCCTACAAAGGCAT
The DNA here is from genome assembly GCF_002906115.3 of Quercus suber. NCBI lineage: Eukaryota > Viridiplantae > Streptophyta > Magnoliopsida > Fagales > Fagaceae > Quercus > Quercus suber. The sequence continues at coordinate 282,025 of NW_027069720.1, forward strand.
TTTGAGAGTTGGATATAAGCTTATCCAAAACACTTCGAAGCCTAGAAGCCAACACTTTCGACAGAAGATTGTACAAACTACCCACAAGGCTAACGGGCCGAAAATCTTTAATATTGACAGCTTTAATCTTCTTAGGTATCAAACAAAGAAAAGTAGCAGTCAAAGATTTCTCAAAGACGCATTGACAATGAAAGTCTGCAAAAAAAGCCATAACATCCTCTTCTATCACACCCCAACACTTTTGGAAGAAAGTTATGGTAAAGCCATCTAGACCAAGAGTCTTATCACCCTCAGCCTCATGAAGAGCAGCAATGATCTCCTCCCTATCAAACTCCCTTTCAAGAGAAAGCCTATCAAACTCATTCAAACTAGCAAAATCTAACCCATCAACAGTGGGCCTCCAATCCTCTGGATCCTAATAAAGACTCTTATAAAACCCCACCACCTGGTCTTGAATATCTGATTCAGCTTTATACATAATGCCATAAAGCTCCACACCCCTCATGGTATTGGCTCGTCTATGAGAATTAGCAAGCCTGTGGAAAAACCTAGTGTTATTGTCTCCCTCCTTTAAGAACAAAGCCCTTGATTTCTACCTCCAAGAAATCTCCTCCAAAGAAGCTAAAGAATCGATCTCTGCCTTAATCTCAATTTTTTTTGCTTTATCTGCCATAGTCATCACTTGCAAACCTTCTTTCAAATCCAGGTCCAACAGCTCAAACAACAAACATTTTTTTCTAAAATGCACATCCCCAAAAACATGTTTATTCCAATGCTTCAAGTCCTTTTTAAGAGCCTTGAATTTACATGCGAGGACATAACTAGGGGATCCCACAAACTGATAACTGTTCCACCAGCCCCTAACTCGGTCCACAAAACCCTCCACTTTTAGGCACATGTTCTCAAATTTAAAGGGGCTTTTCCCCCTCGCCATGCCTCCTTCCTCCACTAGAATAGGATAATGATCAGAAACCACCCGAGGGAGAGGCCTTTGAATTACATCCAAGAAGTGTTCCTCCTAATCAGCTGAAACCAAAACTCTATCTATGCGAGACATAGCAAGATTCGTTGAATCTCTAAACCACATAAACTCACCCCCGACCAAAGGAAGATCAACCAAAAAATTCATCTCGATAAAGTCCGAAAAATTGAACATGGCTAGACTAAACGAATTACACCCAAGACGCTCTACCGGGTATCTAATAATGTTGAAATCACCCAAAACACACCACGCTGAACTCCATCTCACTCTCACACTATCAAGCTCTGCCCAAAAAGCGTCCCTCAAACCGGCATCATTTGGGCCATAAACACCCGTGCACATCCAAACAAAACCATCTGCCACCCCTTTCAACAAGACCTAAACAAAAAAGCTACCACCACACAATCAATTTTCTCATACACCCGTGTGTCCCAGACCACAAGAATACCTCCCGCTATGTGAATGGCATCTAAAGCCACCCAATCCACAAAAGAGCTGCCCCAAAGACTTTTCACAGCAACAGAATTGGTACGATCCAATTTGGTTTCCTGAAAACACACAACCTCACACTTCCATTCTTTAAATAAGTTCTTCACAGTATCCCTCTTATGAGGATTATTAAATCCTCTCACATTCCAAGATAAAAGTCTCAAAGTCATGGACAACCATCAGAGCCCAACCCACTGAATTTCACAATCTCCCTGTTTCGTTTACCAGCTTGACCATCATAATTAACTGTAGAAATTAAATTCCATAATTCCCTCATACCTTTTGTAGAGGAAGAAGCAGTGCGACGAAGACAACCATGATTCACTGGAATGGATTCTCAACAATTTGAAATGAACAATGGCTTGCTAACCTTATTGGTTTAAGACTACCATGATTGGTGTTTCTAGTCTTAGAAACATCTTATTGGTGTTTCTAAGACTACCATGATTCACTGGAATGGATTCTCAACAATTTGAAATGAACAATGGCTTGCTAACCTAGGCTCTGGCTGGTGCTCTGTATTGATCATTATATGGGGCATGATTCACACAGCTGGAGCAATAAGTGTTTGACCTGGGCTGTTATTGGGTTTGACGAGCATGGGCTGGTACTGCTGAAAATTCAAGAATACTTGATGGGCTGATTGGGCTGTGCTAAATGCTTAAATACCCAAAATGAGTGTGGCCCACATAGATGTAGGATTAATGTAGGATTCATGGGCTGGTAAGTGAACTCACGTGTCTGCTAGAACTTTTTCTGCTCTGATGGTGTGGGTTTCAAGTTTTCTGGATCTGGTTTGTACTAATGGATTGAAAATGAATTTGGGATGTAGGAGTTGCTGGATGTTTGGTTTTAGAAGCAGTGGTTGAAAGAACGACAGTTTTCTTGTGGTTGCTAAAAACTGATGTATTGATTTTAGCTCTAATACCAAAATTGATGCAAGACAACCTAGGCTTCCCACCTAAATTAATCCCACGGTAAACTGATATTAATAAACTTAAAATATATATATATATATATATTTTTTTTTTTTTTTTTTTTTGGTTAATAAACTTAAAATATATATATATATATATATATTTTTTTTTTTTTTTGTGGTGGTGGATCTTGCAATCTAGAGTTGGGCACGGATTGGAGTCACAGGTTTGGAAGGAGTAGCAGGCTTCTCTGTTGGCTGCTGGGAAACTTTTTTTGGAATGAAAAATTCATGCAGGTAAAGTGAGTATATAGTACGAACTGGTTTTGGTTTGGGCTTGTTCAAGATCTCGTGGGGTAAAAACCTGAATAATGTCATAGCTGGTTGGTTTGTTCTCTAATGGTTGAAATTGGGTTGGGTTAACATTGGTGAGATGTATATCAGATTTGGTTTGAGTTGTTGAAAGCTTGAAAGATCAAATTTAGCTTTGATACCAAAGTTGATGCAAGAAAACCTAAGCTTCCCACCTAGATTAATCCCACGGTAAACCTTAGGCTTCACCACCTAAGGTTGTTTGGATTCACCACTAAATGCAATGCAAACTTTGTATGAATAATCATTGAATAATATTAATAAACGTCTAATAATCTAATTACAAAATAATTCATCTTGAGCTTTATATAGAGCTTCCAAGAATCTCAAGAGATAAAGATAAACATCCTAAAACAAATCCTATTCAAACTCAAATACTAATCCAAACTAATCCAAATACTAAACTAGTCCTTATCTAAGGATATGAAATTCCATCCCTATCATAACTCAAACTAAATAAATAAAAACATTAAAATCTAAAATTACCCAATTAAAATCCAAAATAAAATATTGAGATCATTTCTGGTTACGCTCTTGCATTAGAAATTTTTCTAGATGCATTTGAAAAGCTATTCTGAAGGCACCAAAGGAATAGAAAAAGCCTGGTGTCCTAGTAACACGATAACAAATAAAAGTTAGCATTTAGAAAATTCAACAATTGAGGGAGGGACTAAAGCAGCAAAACTACATATTGACATAAGATAAACATAAGATCAATTTTGCAAACAAACCTGTACTAATCCACCAAGGTTATCTCTAAGATCTAGAATGAAAGATGAGGCTCCCATATCCTGAAGTCGTTTCATTGCTGCAACAATCATTATTTATGTTTTAGTTAAAATCATAAGACTAACTGAAACTATATAGTTCAAGTATAACATAAATGAAAGCCCTATTGGGACTGTAATTAATGCCATAAGCTTCACATAAGAATAAGGATCCAAGCTAGCCAAATAGGCACATGATATCAGCTTCCAACTATCTAAAACCAGAAAGGACCTAATGGTATACTATAAATTCATTTATTCCAAGGGAAAAATGCAAATCAGATTAATTCATTCTTTGCCTCCTGTCTTGAGTTCTTGTGTGCAAACAGTGGAATGAGATAAAAGGACCAATGCTAATTCCTCAAAAGCTTCCTCTTGTTAAGACTTGTATTCCACGGGGAAATGTGTTCGCATGCAGAACTTAGAGGGTTTATGCAGAGTAAAATTATGCAATATATTACATATTTCTGAAATGATATAGTGTAATAATATGACACCTACCAATTACCAAGTCTTTTCTAGCCAATGCATTGAACTCTTTTAGGCGCATGTACCCAACAGAAGCAGAGCCATTGTCAATTTGCTCCAAACGATAAATGACAGGGGTTCGAGCAACAAGTTGTCTTTGCACTTCGATAGATTGAATAGGCCCACAGTTACCATGCTTGACCTAACATTAACAATACAAATTTGAACAATCATTATGAGGACAACACAACAAAAAAATTAACGTAGCATTACACCATATGAGACTATATTAGTATCACAACCTTTACAGTGACAAATGTTTCATTAGGGCCTTGTAACAAAGATGATACTTCAAAGGCTGATTTCCCTCTCACATCTACTCCATTGACAGCTAACACTTCATCCCCCTAACAAAGTAGAAGGAAGAAAGAAAAAAAGTGTAAGGAAACCTATTATACAGCAGACTAGTTCAACCACAATCAGCCCTAATTATTAAAAAGAAAAAGAAATTCCAGAAACTAAATAAAACCAAGGAACAATGTGCATGTGTGTTTATACACAGAATAGTCCATATAAATATTAGAACCTTTGGCTGAAAGGGTTGAGTTGGCTAAACAAATCCTTTTTCCAGAATTCATCCCTATCAAAGGCCATATTCTGTTTCTATTTACACATAGGAAAATAAGAAGTTACTTCTATTAAAACAACCAAAAATAACATTGGGCCTCTTACATCTTGAAATGCTAATGGCAATAATAGAGTGATGGGACTGTGTAGTAGAAGTTGACACTAGCAGAATAAATAATTGCGTTTTAAAATGAAAAAAATAATAATAATAAAAATAAATAGCAGCAGAGTCCCTAGTTAGACATATATGTGCCTTGACCACTAGCATCATCCCTTCCATTTGCCTCTAGGTCAGAAAGACAGTCAGTGGACTTCTTTATGAAAGGTCAACTAGACCTCTTGGTGTTTCCAATAGAGACATCTAGGGTTTGAATCCCCCTCCCTCACTTGGAATTTATCAAAAAAAGATACAACCCTATTATTCAAATTTGTTCTACATCATAAACAGATCAAGCAGTTGGTGAAGCATAACATGAATAATATGCAACAAATACATTTTCAAAAAAATAAAGAACTTAGTGTCAAAACCAGAGAAAACAGAAACTCAGATATAAGGCAAGTAATTAGAGTAACACATAGAGAAAATACAGCAGTTCATAACTTAAAGAATTACCCAAACCAGCATAACTACACTCAAACCATATCGAGTGTTGTCGCACAAAGAAAGAGTTTAGCAATACATAAACTCCAGAAATCAGCAGTGAATCAAGAGTTGAAGCGCAATAAAAGGCACAAACTAAAACAAATATTAGTATGTTGCATCTGTAATTTTGGCCTTGTAGCTACCTGCCTAACACCAGCAGAATGTGCAGGACCATCCAACAAGAGACCTAGTACCTTCAGTTTTACACCCCCATTGTCTTCTGGGACTTCCCTAAGGTTCAGTCCAACACCACTCATGTCATACCTTGCCATCTTGGAGAACTTTCAACAATGACAAAAGCAGCATATGCCATGGAACAAGAAAACTGAAAAGTTTGTAAGTAAAGACCATTATGTAGAAATAATGGATTTTTTTCATAAGTAATTAGAAGTTTTATTGAATTGAAGAGAACCTCAGGTACCCAGGCTCTATGAGTAAGTGTCATAAAGGTAAAGATAACAGTTAGGTACTTCTCTCAAATTCATTTCATGTTTATGCAAACTGGCTGATTTCAATATGGCAGAACTCTCTGTATGAAGATCCATTATAGCAGGGGCGGAGCCATGTATGGACTAAGTAGGGCCAGTTGTTTTAAAAAAAATCAGAATACAGTATATATATTTACAACTTTTTACTAGCTAGCCAAAGGGTCTTCAAAACAATTGTTCAAATGGATCCCTAATATAAAGAAAAGAGTTTAAAAAAAAAAATCATCCCTTTAAAAATAAAATAAAAAAGTACTGCTAGATTAATGTCTCTCCTCTTTAGCTTTTCTCTCTTGTTTGGTGAATTCTGGCTGTTGAGTCCAGTACTGAGTTTTTTATAAAAGCAATTTTCTCACGTGCCTTTTAGCCTTGAATCATCCGTGGCTTTGAGGACTTGATTGGGTTCAAAGGAATTTGCTTTTATTTGTTTATGAGTTATGAACAATAAGTTTAATTTGTGGACATAGAATTGTAGAAAACACTTATTTGGGACTAACATTTTTTTTGTTGCTGTTGTTATTGTTTATAGTTTCCAATTGTTTGTCAATGCTTCATTCAAACTCAAAAAGTTATACGGAAAAAAAAAAAAAAAAAAAAAGAAGAAGAAGAAGATAAACAACATAGATTTAAAGTTAGAAATGATAGTACCCAAAAGAATTAGAGAGATTCTAAAAAAGAAATTACAATAAAATAAGTGATTTTTTGTGTGCATATATATAGCAAACTAGTCCTCTTATAATTTTATTTTGTAAATATATGCTTACAAATATTAGTGTGCGTAAATGTGTGTATGTTTGAGTTTTGACTAGTGTATCAATATCATAATTCACTAAACAAAAATTACTGGCTCCGCCCCTGCTTTAGACATAGAAAATGGTTATGAAAACTCTATTAATCATGCACGCAAACACTACACAAACACGACCATACCACAATTAATTCACTAATTAATATATAGCAAACTAGTATAATTTTATTTTGTAAATACATGCTTGCAAATATTAGTGTGTAAATGTGTGTATGTATGAGTTTTGACTAGTGTATCAATATCATAATTCACCAAACAAAAATTAACTGGCTCCGCCCCTCCTTTAGTCATAGAAAATGGTTATGAAAACTCAATGAATCATGCATGCGAACGCTACACGAACACGACGATACCACAAATAATTCATCAATCAATACTTTTAGCCATTTCAAAATTAAATTAAAGGTTCTAGGAAAGAGTTAGAATTACCTCTTCTGGTTCAAGAAAACGCGTATACGGATCGCCCAAGCTTGCCAACATTCTTCTGATAATATCATGAGCCTTTGCTCTCGTCGGAATTGAAGTGTTCATGATATATTCCTTCTTTTCCTGAATGAATCAAATTTAAAAGCCATTTAATTCAAAACACAGAAGAAAGACCGTGTGTACTGTATAAAATCGTTACCTGCCACGTTTGGGGAGACCAGCGATGGCGACCGGTGTCGAGAAAACTGTCATTGACGATTTCCCAAGCTTCTTCAACAATTCCGGCATTGGTCACCAGTTCTGGACCAGACTCGGCCTTCAATACTTGCTCGTCTTCGCGGCAGTACTCGGAAGAAGGAGATGGTGGTGATTGGATGGTGGGAGATTCAAGTGCAACAGAGCATGGCGGAGAGAAGACGAGTCCGAAGGAGAGAGCGCCGGAGAGAGCTGTGATTATGGTTTTCTTGGTCCAACTGATTGAGTTGTTGTGGATGGTGGTGGTGGTGGTGGTGAAATTGGAGAGGAGTGGTGATAGAGGCTTTGGAGTTTCGGATTGGGATTGGGATGGTGACAATTGTGGAAGCGTGGGTAAGGAGTTTGAAAGAGCTAGAACACTCATCTTTTGGTTGAGGAGAGTGAAGTGTGAGCGAGGGTGACTGAGAAATAGGATTTGTCTAAATAGTCTTTGAGATGAATGGAAATCCAATGACCATGTCTTTTTTCTTTTTCTTTTTTTTAGATTAAAGAGCCATTTTAAAATCCTACTTTCTGTTTTGCAACCACAAATTTTTGTTACTTTTTTATAAGAGAAGTGTTGTATATAAAATATTTTTATAATAAATTATAGGTGGTTAATTGTTATTGGTTCAAATTTGAATTTATCACTGAGATTACTTTTTTGTCCCAATAACAACAACTAATAACAATTTGTCATCTAAGATTTGTTATAAAAATATTGTGGACATAACATTTTAAACTCAAAACATAGTTTTCTGACCACTTATTCAAACACACCTAATCCCATAATTGGAAAAGCAATATTTGAATCATGAATGTCTTTGTACAAATGTTTGCTTTAAACATGTTTGAAATTATATAGCAATTGAAGAGATTATTCAAGTATAGTTTTAGACTTTTATTAGTCACCTTATTTTTTTAATAAGTCATGTAATTTGTTTAAATAATACATATGGATAGTCATATAAATTATTATGTGATGGGTTATAAAAGATAGCTGCTACTCTAAACTAGTTGGGAGCCAAATTTTGTTCATAATAATTAGATAATTGGGGGTAGGGGATTTGAATTTGGATGTCTCCATTGGAAATATTGTGAGGTGCCAACTGCTTAAACTACAAAACTCTTAACAAATAACAATGACTATGTAATTTTCTAATATCTCATCCATCAATTATATATATATATATATATTAATATACGTCAATAGTTCTGACAATGATTTAAAGTTAAACCTACACTTTGTCCGTTTGAAATACTAAGAAGTGTCAGCTCAATTAAAAAACCAGACAATCTCATCATTCGTCATGAGAAACAAAAATTCTCACCCATATATTTTCTAATTACCAAATTATTAGAAAATATGTTACACATAATGATTTAATGATATAATATAATATAATATTTTAAAAATTTTATATAATAGAATTATGCGGAAAAAAATATCTTTAGTATCATAATCTACCACAATTATACCTTCATTAAGAGTTTGATACCCTACTTCATAAGAGATAAAAATTTTCCTCTAAATCGATTTGGAAGAATTTCATTTAATCTATTAAATGGCCATTTATAAAATCACCTTGTGTGTTATTTAAACAAGTCATATAAATCATTTGATTAAGTAATGTGACTAAAAGTACACATGAATGATCTTATTAACTGCTTATAATGAGTTAGAAAAAGCTTACCTCAAAATCCTTTTGTAATTGTTTAAAAATATTTCATTTTCAAATTGGACATACTCAATTGTAAAAATGGCTATTTTATGTCTTTAAAATTTCATTATTAGCCTCTCTTTTTTTTTCTTTTTTTTTTTGGTCTTTTAAGAAACAAATTCCTTGAATAACCTAACATTGAAATCTTCTTTGAATTAAAAACAAATAAATAATAAAAACTAACTATCTAACTAGCACTAAGATCCATATTTAGGGTTCTAAATAAGCTGAGCTGAATATTAAAAGTTTTTTTTTTTTTGAACACGAGCCGAGCTCAAGCTCATCACCAAACAAAATTTTATATTTAAGTGTGACCCATTTTCTTTTCAAGCAAGCTCGAGCTTGCTCATGAGTTACTTGATTAACTTTTTTTTTTCCTATATTGTGAAACTTTGACTAAAATACTTTACTTCTTCACAATTTTGTGAATTTTTACTACAAATAGACTGTAGACTATTTGTATCATCAGTAAGTTACAAATAATAATTCAATATCATATGAACCCATTCACAAATTTATACAATTCAATTTTAAGTCTATATAAATATATTTTTAGGCAAGTATACTGTATACATATAAAATATAATATTATATATAGTTAAATTGAGCTTTTATGCTCATGAACACATTATTATGCTTGAGATTAGCTTGTTTAATAATCGAACATGAACTTAAGACTTGAACTTTGCTTGTTTTCTAGACAAATGAACATAAACAAGCTTTTTCCCGAGTTGAGCTCGAGTTGTTCATAAACAATTTAGTTCATTTACAGCCATATCCACAAACCATGTAACTTAATGACATAGTCTAGTATTTTTAACAAAGCGGTCCACAATTCAAATTCCCATTCTCCATCTAAAATTCTATCAAAAGAATCCAAGACCGTGTAAGATCATCATGGAATTTAAGAGCAAACAATTTTTTTTTTTTTTAAGAGCCAAAGTTAAGGTTTTTACCAATGTGATATAAAAGAATCATTTTTATTGATTAAATAAATACTGATCTTGCAATAAGCCAATAACAGGCAAGCTTGAATATGATTTGTTAATTTTTTTTTTAGAAAGAAGCCAATTTATTTTATTAACTTGAAACAATTACATACAAATCTAAAATTGAAACAATATGCAATGGGACATCTTCCATCCATACTTGAAAATCTGGTATGCATAATGCATTTTTCGCCAGACTATGAGTAACCCTATTGTCGTTTCTCTTAACATGAGAATACAACAATCGATCAAAACTATTAGCAACCCTTTTCACATCGTCTACCAACAGACCTATTGGAGATAGGCTACACTCTGTTGACTTCAAAGCTTTAATCTGATCGAGAGAATCTCCTTCAAGAGTAGCTCTCCGAAAACCCAATTCACGCGCAAATGTCACTGCCTTCAGAGCAGCCAACGCCTCAACCTCGTCAGGCTTGTAAGCTTGATGAATTTTTTTGTGAACAAGAAGCCAGCACAGCTCCATTATTATCCCGAATTACCACTATTGCCGCCACTTGAAATTGATTTCCCAACGGGCTACTATGTTTGCGTGTTAAAGTGCCCCTCGGGCTCAGATAGCTCTGAGAACGTAGAGGCGTGTTTTTCTGTTCTTGCTCTTTGCAACAGTTTGGTCGTCTCTCTGTGAGACTCTTGGGTTTGTTTTGGTCGAGTTCAAAGTGTGTAATACTGATTCCGATGATGGCTGAAGAGCTAACAGCTCTGGAAAAAGCTCTCTTTTACAAAGGACGAAGATGAAGATATAGTTTTAGGAGTTAATAGTACGAGATCGGTGAAAGAAATGGGCAAAAACTGCCTAGTTATGAAGATCCTCACTCAGCGTAGCATAAACATAGAAGCATTAAGGAAAACTATGAGGATGTTGTGGCGAACGAACAAGCCTGTCCAAATCTCTGAGATTGAGGAAGATCTATTCCTAGTGGGGTTCAGCGATTCAAAGGACAAAAAGAGGATTCTTGAGATGTGCCCGTGGAGCTTTGAGAAAAACTTGGTGCTCTTGCAATAGTTATCTGGAGACCTAGTTCCCAAAGAAATAGACCTTAAGTGGTCACCTTTCTGGGTTCAAGTTTCAAATCTCCCTCTGAAAAGCAGAACAAAGGAAACAGGGATGGTGATTGGCGGCAAACTCGGAGAAGTCCTTGATGTTGACGTTCTTGAAAATGGTGTTCAATGGAGGCGATGCCTCCGGGTTAAAGTTCAGTTGGATGTCACGAAGAAGCTTATCCGAGCGAAGAAGGTTAGCATTGAAAATGATGAACCAAGGTGGGTCTTTTTCAGGTATGAAAGACTCCTAAATTTCTGTTATGTGTGTGGTTTGATTGGGCATAGTGAACATGAATGCTCTGAGAAGAAAGAAAGCAATGAGGGATTGGAGAAAGAGAAATACCAATATGGAGCTTGGCTTCGCACCGATCTGGTAAAGCGAACAAATTTCAACTTGGAAAAGCCTTATAAAAAGCCAGAAACCAAATCTCAGGCCAAGGATGGTCTTCGGAGGGAAGCAGAAACAACTTCCCAGGCTGCACCTCACGTGACCCCACCTACGCCCTCGAGCACTGTGTCTGTGGAGAGAAAAGGAGCGTTGTCAGAACCCAATATATCACATCCATAAAAAACAAAGCAATCTGAGAAGAAAAATTTTCAAAAGCCTAACATAGCCACCATTGAAAGCAACCCCTCAACCGTAGGTTTGAAAATTCAAATGCTGGAAGTAGATGATCAACAAGAAACTTTGACATCAGATCATACTCCTAGGGGAACGAAGAAAGTGTCAGAAGATCTGGTTAAACTAGACAACCATCAGATTTCACCCATTACACATGGGCCGACAAATGAGACAATTAATGATGGGCCAATAGCGATGATCTATGACTGCGAAGTAGGCTGGGCCCGTGAAGCCCTTGGGCCCAACTTAGCCTATTGGAAGCGTATAAAAAGGGACAAAACCACTGATGGGCCAACTACAAAATTTGATCCGGTAGGGAATAAAAGGCCAGGCCCATTCCCGCTTCAGGAAATTGATCCAAACGTCCCACACCCAAAGAAGTTAAAAGAGGAGAAACAGACAGGAAGGTACAAAAGAAAAAAAAATTTGCGAGAGAAATACCAATGTGGATGGCGACGTGGTGGTGGCTGCGATGCAACACCATCAAGCCCAATGACGACCCTAGCTTGGAACTGTCAAGGGCTTGGGATCCCTCAGTCAGTTCAAACTTTCAAGGATTTAGTGAGAGTAGAAGATCCTATGCTGGTCTTTGTAGCAGAGACAAAGGCAAGCATTAGTCAGATGAAGAGGCACAAAAATGAAATTAACCAGCACCTACAAGCTTTAATTGTTCCCAGTGATGGCAAAAGTGGAGGGTTGGCCCTTATGTGGAAAGAAGATGCTGATGTCCGGGTCCAAAGTTACTCTCATTCCTATATAGATGTCATTGTGCATGATGCAAGCTTGAATTTCACTTGGAGAGCTATGGGCTTCTATGGCCACCCTGATACGGCCCAACGCTCAAGCTCCTGGAAACTTTTGGAGGCCCTCAACGTACAAATTGATTTGCCTTGGGTTGTTTTCGGCAATTTCAATGAGATCACTCACATTGATGAAAAATGCAGGGGGGGCTGAAAGAGATGCCAACCAGATGGAAGCTTTCTGAAATGCTCTTGACAACTGTGGGCTCAGGGATTTAGGGTTTGTTGGGCAGCGATTTACTTGGTGCAACGGGAGAATTGGTGATCAACGCACTCTAATCAGACTAGACCGCATGGTGGCAAATGATAGATGGATTGGGTTTTTCCAGCAAGCCAAAGTTCATCACAGGTCTATGTCTTCTTCTGATCACTGTCTCTTAACTTTGTACCCTATTCCGGTTCAACGAAGGCGTCGAGGTAAAGTCCTATTCAGATTTGAGTCAATGTGGGCTAGGGATGAGAGATGCCGTGATGTGGTGGAGTTGGTCTGGTCACATGTAAATCCTTATGGAGGAAGCAGTTCAACCTAGGAGAGGATTAATAATTGCCAACATCAATTACAGTGGTGGAGCAAAAATGTCTTTGGCAATCTCAATAAGCAGATTAAAGAGAAGCAATCACGTTTACAGTGCCTGGAGAATCGCAATACCCTCCACGAAGATGTCGTTAACATCCAAGCCCTTCGGAGGGAAATCAATGAGCTTCTCGAGCGTGAGTCCACAATGTGGAAACAGAGATCAAAATCCTTTTGGTATCATAGTGGGGATAGAAATACCAAGTTCTTCCACACTATAGCCTCTCAAAGAAGACAGAAAAATAGAATCATGGGGTTTGAAGACAACAATGGAGTGTGGCAGGGGAGTGATGAAGATATTCAGAGCATTGTTTTAAACTATTTCTCCTCCATTTATCAATCTGATCAACCTTTTCAGCTCAGCCTAGTAACTGATGCCATTGAAAGAAGAGTCACTGATGAGATGAACGAATCCCTGCTCAGGGAATTCCAGCCTGATGAGGTCCATCAAGCTCTTCACCAAATGCATCCCACCAAATCCCCAGGCCCGGACGGTATGCCTCCACTCTTTTTTCAAAATTATTGGAGCATTGTTGGACAAGATGTAACTGATTGTGTACTTAATATTCTGAACACTGGTGAAATGCCCCTAAAACTAAATGACACCCACATTTGAGTCATCCTAAAAACAAAAAAAATCCCCAAAAAATCACTGAATACCGCCCTATTAGCTTGTGCAATGTAGTGTACAGAATTCTAGCCAAAGTTTTAGCAAACCGCCTCAAAAAAATCCTTCCTAAGGTTGTTAGCAATTCCCAAAATGCTTCTATCCCTGGGAGACTTATCACAGACAATGTTCTAGTGGCATTCAAAACAATACACCACATAAATCAGAAAAGAAAAGGAAAAGAAGGTCTAATGGCAATCAAGTTAGACATGAGTAAAGCCTTTGATAGAGTAGAATGAGATTGTCTGGCTAAAATAATGCAGAAATTGGGGTTTCATGATCGCTGGATATCTATTATTATCATGTGCATAACCTCTGTTTCTTATTCTGTGCTAATCAATGGGCAACCAAAGGGGGAAATCATCCCTTCTCGTGGTATTCGCTAAGGGGACCCCTTATCACCCTTTCTTTTCTTGTTGTGTGCAGAAGGTCTTTCGGCGATGCTCCAAAGAGAAGAGAGGTTGGGAAATATCAAAGGAATTTCCATATGTCGAGGGGCTCCGCATCTATCTCATCTATTTTTTGCGGATGATAGCTTAGTCTTTTGCCGAGCCAATATGGGTGAATTTTAGCGTATTTGGGATGTCCTACAAGACTATGAGGCTGCATCGGGTAAGAAAATTAATAAGGATAAAACTTCCCTCTTCTTCAGCAAAAATACCAAAGTTACTGTCCAAGTTGAAATAAAAAACCTTTTTGGGGCTCAAGTCATCAAGCAGCATGACAGATACTTGGGTCTTCCATCCATGGTAGGCCGAGGAAAAAAAAAAGGCGTTTAATAGGATCAAAGATCAGCTCATTCGGAAGATTGCTGGATGGAAGGGAAAGCTCTTGTCCACTGCCGACAAAGAAGTTCTCATCAAAGCAGTGGCTCAAGCCACCCCTACCTATACCATGAGTTGTTTCAAGTTACCGGACTCATTATGTAAAGATCTCAGCTCTATGATTAGCAAGTTTTGGTGGGGGTAGAAGTTTGATGAGCGAAAGATATCCTGGGTTTCTTGGGATAAATTGTGTAAGCCTAAAGGTGATGGAGGCATGGGATTCAGAGATTTAAAAGCTTTCAACCTCGCTTTTTTAGCCAAGCAAGGGTGGCAGCTTCTCCAAAACACAAATTCTCTCTTCCACCATGTTTTCCAAGCTAAGTATTTTGCTGGTCGGTCTTTCTTGGATGCTCAGATTGGTAAAAGACCATTATATGCTTGGAGAAGCATTATGGCTGCTAAGAGCGTGGTGAAAGATGGAATTCGTTGTCTATTGGCAATGGTGAGAGTGTGCAGATTTGGAAGGATAAATGGATTCCCAAGCCTGATACTTACAAAATCACGTCTCCTATAAAACCCATGTTATACAATGAAAATGTCTCAACTCTAATTGACAAGGAGAGGGCTGTGTGGAAATCTAATCTGATCAATTCTATTTTTCTACCCTATGATGCTGAATCCATCTTGGCTATTCCCTTAAGTTCTGCGTCTCCTGCTGATCAAAGAGTTTGGTCTGCTACAACCAATGGTGTTTTCTCGGTCCATAATGCATACCGGATAAGTCATAAGCAATTAACAAAGGTTGAAGTGGGAGAATGTTCGAGCAACACTGGGATGACATCACTTTGGAAGTCAGTTTGGCAACTCTGCTGCCCAAACAAAATAAAAAACTTCATTTGGTGGGCTTGCAAAGATATTCTCCCCACTAAAACTAAACTCAAGGATCGTAAAATCCCATTGGCAGTGGAGTGCGACATCTGTGGGGAAGTAGAAACAGTTGGACATGTGTTTTGGGGATGTGAATTAGCGACAGCGGTGTGGCAAATGGCAAATCTAAAAGCTCCAGGCCTCACTACCAACTCACCAAATTTCTTAGACCTTTTCTGGTTTGTTAAAGAGGCAAAGCCCAGCCAAGACCTTGAAGCCTTTGCCACATTTGCTTGGTCCCTTTGGAACAACCGGAATGCCATTCGACATGGGGAAACTAGCAAAACTGCTTTGCAAATTTTTGAAGCATCTAGGGCCTTCTTAAATGAGTTCTAAACCTTTTGTGTGCTTCCCCACCATCCTCAACCCCACGGCCCTAGCTTATGGAGACCACCTCCTCTTGGATGGTACAAGGTAAGCGTTGATGGAGCTGTATTTAAAGAACTTGGACACTGTGGGATCGGGGTGGTGGTTCGAAATGACATGGGACAGATTATGGGAGCTCTTAGCAAATTACTTCCATATCCACTTGGTGCTCTTGAGACTGAAGCCAAAGCAGCTAAGATTGACACGACCTTCGCATGGGAGCTGGGCCTTAGAGAGATCATCCTTGAGGGGGATTCCCAAATTGTCATGGCTGCCATTACCAACCATGATTTGGGCCCAATCCAAGTCCATCATCTTATTGCTGGTATAAAGTCATGGGAATCCAAGTTCAGAGCATGGAAGTCTTCCTTCACTTGTAGAGATGGGAACAAGGCAGCTCACCAAATGGCCAAATATGCTAAGCACATATCTGATTGTATTATTTGGGTGGAGGACACTCCCCCTTTTATTGCTTCTCAAATCCTACATGATGTATTTGTTTTGGGTTTTAACCCCGTTTAATGAAAGCTATCTAGCATCCCTTTCAAAAAAAGAAAAAAAAAAAGAAATTGATTTCCCTTGGAATATTTTTTCAAGGCATTAATTGGATTAACTCCAATTGTAGGTGCTAGTTGGCTGGTAGACTCCAAATCGGGTGTAACAATTCTTGCCAATAATAACTCTTCATTATTATTTATATTTGCCAAAAACATATCCTCTTGTAATACCTCCACCGAAATAGAAGGTGTATTAATTGAGTTGGACTTATGTGTGGACTTTGGCAGCACTAAATCCTCAATAATTGCAGGCGTTGAAGCCCAATCCAGTTGCGTGGCTAAGGGCAGCATTAATGAGGGCGTTACTTCAAGAGTTGTAACTGAAGTAACATTCATGTGCACCACGTCAACACGGTCTTCCTCCATCGATCTTACAGTGCTCCTCCCTACGTTCTCAGTCTCCGCCGTCTTCCTTCCTGTTAGGTAATACTGATTTCGCTCATAATACCCAGGTATCAGTGATTTCGTCCATATTAGTTGACGTCGAATAAGGAGTAGGCTCCTCACAAAAAGAAAGTGTTTCCTCAACCCCACAACAAAAACACCCCACTAGCTCCATGGATACTCTTGATATCCCTAGAAAGACAAAAGGACAATCCTAAAACAAAACACTCCTTCGTGTAGAAGGGACAAGCAACTTCTACTGTTGAAGACAAGGAGGAAAATCCCCCTTTTCTTTGAAACAGAGAGACAAGGAGGAGAATCCCCTCCATAGTTCCCATCGTGGGGACAGAAAGGAGAATCCCCTCTAAGCCTAACTATCCATAGTTGCTCATTAAAACATTTAAAGGTGGTAATGGTGGTCAAAGATAAGGTACTAGTTCCATTTTTTATTTTTTATTATTTTTTCTTCTTTGATGAATAAAAAGTTAGGAAAGGGCGATTAGAGTAACTTTCTAATCGAGCATTACCGTAGTAGCATCTTACTTCTTGGATTCGAACATGCAAACAGGAAAATTGGTGAGTCATATCTATTATCTTGGCCTCACGAGGGCATTAGTGGGCATTGAACCCATTAGGATCAAGGCACTAACGGCTATGACCTTTTATTTTGTTTTTATTTATTTATTTTTTTAATATCGAAGTAGTGGTTATGACTTTAAGAAGGCTTTAAGCTATTAGAGGATTCATAACAGTGGTACTAAAAAGCCATATTGGTATTTTTAGCTCCTCAAACACCTAAAAACCATGCTCCAGCAATGGAGCTAAACTTTTTTTTTTTTTTAGCTCCATTGCTATAGTGCACATCTATCTATGGATGTGCACTGTAGCTTAAAGCTTTTATTTTTTTATTTTTTATTCCTTGCTCGATTAAAATATTACCTCTCTCTTAACTCTGATCATCTCTCAACTCTCAACTCTCACCTCTCTCTCAACTTCCTTTCACAGTTGCCAGCCCACCCCCATGCTGCCAACCCACACCATCGGCTCACGCCGCAAACCCACGCCGCCAACCCATCTCACCCTTACTTGGTTGTTGTTGTTGTTGTTTGTTTGTTTGTTTTTTTTTTTTTTGTTTTGTTTTTTGTTTTTTGTTTTTTTTTTTTTTTTCTACTGTGGGCTGTGGTATGGTGGTTGTTGTGGTTGTGTGGGTAGATCAGTGTCGGTGGGTGGCTCGGGTGGGTTTCGTGGTGGTGGGTGTGGGTGTTGGCTGGTGGGTTTGGTAGGTTTGGGCTTGGTTGATTTTTTTTTCTTTGCTATGGGCTGTGGTGGTGGTGGTGGTGGTGGTGGTTATGTGTGTCTGGCTGTGATGGTTGTGTAGTAGTTGTATGTAGTTGATACATTATTTCATTATAGTGAGATATATTATTTTATTGTAATAGATATATTATTTTATTGTAGTAGATATATTATTTTATTGTGATGTTTATATTATTTTATTGTGTTAAAAACTAAAATAGATCCACTGCTGCTGCAGCATGTGTGTAGGTAAAATAGATAAAGTAACTTTTGGTGGAGTTAAATAGCTAAATTTTTAGCACCATTACTGTGGATACTCAGAATAAAAGATTAAGAGAGAGAAATAATATAGTTTTTTTGAAAAAATTCTTTTTGATACAAGATATAAATTTTACTCGTCTAATTTAAGTGTATATGTGTGTGAAACTTCGTTTTAGAGATTTGAATCTCAATTCTTATCCCCTCACACCTTATAAGTACTTATATTTGTAGAGTGACCATCACACAAAGGGTTTGCAGTGGTAAATAATATTGTTGAGATAAAGATGAGTTAGTTTTTTTAATTGATATGTCTCATTTTAATTGGACCAATTATACCATATATTTAGGGATTGCATACACATTACAAGGGATATGCTCCTCAGGGAAATTAATTTGATTCAATTTTTGTTTATCCATAGTTTATTTGGGTTTAATTTTACAATTATTTTTTGGGTGAATCTCTTTTATTTATAAGTTGGTCATAGAAATTGTGTTTGTGCCAAATGATTATCATCTATTTGTGAGAGATTGTTACATTTTCATCATAAATAATTAAGATAGTTTATTTAAAATTAAACGGTACTAATAAAAGATCAAACGACTTATTATATTAATTATTAGAAAAGTTTACTAAAAACATAAATAAAACCTCTATTTCTTAAAATCTGTAAGACATGAAGGTTCGCGTCTCCGCTCTCCCGTTTCTACAAAAAAAAAAAAAAAAAAAAAAAAATCTCCTCCCTCACAATCGTAATAACTATTGAATTTATTACAAAAGAAAGAGATTTTAAAAATTTCAAAATAGTGACTTATTAATAAATGTTATCATGGGTTACCTTTTGTTTTTTTTGTAAATCATGGGTTACCTTTTGTAAAACACTATTATTTAAAATTTTAAATTATATTTTAACCAAAAGTAATATATATATTCTTATATATAAATTTTAAATAGTAAAAAAGTATAAGTAATTTTATTATTATTACGAAATCATTAATAAACAAAAAGGTTAAATACTTAATGGCAAACAGCATAACAGTTTTTGAAAAAAAAATCCCCAAATAAAAAATAATAAAAAAACTGCGCAGAGAGAGAGAGAGAGAAAAAGCAAGAGAGAGAGAGTATAATAATTAACATAGAGCGAGAGAGAGAGAGAGAGGGTTTTCGGTGCAAAGCGTGCAAGAGAGAGAGAGAGATATAAGAGAGAGTGTGTGAGAGAGAGAGAGAGAGAGAGAGAGAGGTTTGGATATAACCTTGTCTTTGTTATTATAGGCTTTTTCTTTCCTTCTTTCCAGTTGTTTTGTTGTTTCTCTTCTATCGCGCGGCGAAACGAAACCCCCAAACAGCGAGTGAAAAAGAGGAAAAACCCTATCGCATCATCGGCTTTGTCAGATCTGCGAGAGACTTCCAGAGTTTCTTCTTCCCCCACCCTGAGAATATGAGTGTTCGAGGCGGAGGCGGCGGCGGTGGGAAGGGCAATAATGGGATTTCCACAATCCCTGCGTCGTCAAGAAAGATGGTTCAGAGCTTGAAGGAGATAGTGAACAATCTCTGTACCGAGCAAGAGATCTATTTCACGCTTAAAGAATGTAACATGGACCCTGACGAGGCCGTTAATCGTCTTCTCTCTCAAGGTCCATGGCCATGGCTTCTTTCAAATCTACATCTCTATCTCTATCTCTATCTCTATCTTTTATTGCTTTTTTACATTATACTACTTTATTATTATTATTTTTTTTCTAGGGCACAGTTGTGTGTTCTTGATTTCACTGACCCATACTGGGGTATATCACTATCACTGTGCGCCACTGCAGATTATTGCTTTTTTTCGCTTTAGAATTAACCGCTACGTATCTCTGTTTGCCCTAATTATTGTTTTACTTTTACCAAAGTAAATATGTTACTATGTTTATTTATTTATTTTTAATCTGGGTCTACGTGAAAGTGGTAGATGGTCACTTAGGATAGTTGTGGTAAAAGCTGTGGTTTTGTATGTTAAGATGGGTCCCGATAGCGAGCGCCAAAGTATATTAGTTAAGGTTGAGTTTTTTTATTTCAATCGACCGTCTTTTAAGTTAAAGGGTATTTTACATTATGCTAGTTTCTTTTTTAAGGCACAGTTTTATTCTTTGAGAAACTGCTGTGTCACTTAGGATAGTTGTGGCAAAAGTTGTGATTTTGTATGTTAAGTTGGGCCCGAGTGCCGAAGTGTATTGGTTAGGGTTGATTTAAAAAAAAAAAAAATTCAATTGGCCATCTTTTAAGTTAAAGGGTATTTTACATTATGCTACTTTCTTGTCTAGGGCACAGTTTTATTCTTTGAGAAAATGCTGTCACTATCAGTGAGTGCAACTCCAGATTATTGCTTTTTTGCTTTAGAATTAAGCGCTTCTCTCTATTTGCCCTAAGTAATAGAATGTTATCTATTAGTAAGCTTATGGCTTTTCTATAGTCTATTAATGCTTGCCCTAAGTATTCCTAACCAAGTAAGTATGTTACTATGGTTTTTATCTGCTTTACTTTCGAATTGGTTGATAAATTAGTTTTTTTTTCACTCCTAATGAACATTAAAGAAACATATTTCAGTTAGGGTAAAAAACTCAGGTAGTGTATTAGGTGTAGTACTTTAGGTTGTGTACTGAGTTTAGTTGTACTTGGACAAAAAACACTTTTTGTGTTGTATTCATCAATACAACCATGTGGTTGAATATATTTGGGGAACCTAATGTACTTTATCTATGTTTTACCCTTTTGAGTTAAATTTAAACTGTTCTTGAATTCGATTTTCATTGTGCATTTTTTTGGCATTAAGATTTGACTTCGTAGTTTGTACAGTTCCCTTACAAAGAAGGATGCCTTTGCTGTCATTCCCATTAGGCTTTCTCCAGCCATTTTGAATTTCCGATATTGGATTTGTAGTGTCTTGTTCTGTTTAATGGGGGACTGGGGAGGTTTGGGGTTTCTTTTCACTTACATATTGTTACTGATAATCGTATTAGTTTCTTATGTTAAGTTTATTAATCGTGTAGATCCCTTTCATGAGGTGAAAAGCAAGCGTGAAAAGAAAAAAGAGGTGCGTTCAAGGGATCTTATATTTTTAAATCTGTAATGTCCTTTGTTATGCTCCTAATTTGTGATACTGATTTTTTGGTGCACAGTAATGTTGTGGTTGTGTTATTTGAACTATTAACCTTTAATTTAAGGCTTGATTAATGTGCACATTTTTCATGCACGGATTAGGAGGTTGCTTGGGCTGATTATGGCACTTCTACTATTTCCTTTAGTTTTCACCATTGTGGTTAGTGTGGTTCTTGTCAGTCTTCTTTACTAATCTCTCTTATTGCTTCAGAGCAAGGACATACCGGATTCTAGATCTCGCGGTGCTATAACACTTCAAATCGTGGTGGTAGGGGTGGTGCAGACCGCTACGTTGGACGTGGCGGTTCAAGCCAATTTAGCTCTACTGGTATGTGGATGTCACTGAGCAACCTCCAGGATCTATTTTGTTCGAAATCGCCGTGCAACCATGTTAAACATGCACTTATCATTTTTCATTTCTTGTCAGACCCTGGTGGTTTATATGGTAAACCTGCATATAAGAAGGAAAATGGGACACATGCTTATTCAGCCTCTTCATCTTCGTCATTCAGCATGTCTGGGAATCACACGAGTCGACGACCTACCTCGTACAGGTTCTTCCTATTAAAAACCTTAAGTTGATATCTCTTTTGGTTTGAAAATTGAGGAGTAGCAATGCAATTAAATGCTATGAGTTGCGATGCCTAGTTTTTTTTTTTTTTTTTGGGGGGGTGGGGGAAGGGGGTAAGCAGTAAGATTTTCATTAAAAAAATGAAAAAGGCTTTTTTCCTGGTATGTGGGATCTATACCACAGATCAATGCAAACAACACACCCCCCCCCCCCCCCCCCAAAAAAAAAAAAGGAAGAGAGAGTGAATGGTAAGATCTAAAGTTATAAAGGTGATTTACAGTCTCCTCACTTTTTTTATGTACAACCAATTAATCATGTTTTTATTACCTTCTTCTTCTTCTTCTTCTTCCTTTTTTTTTTTTTTTACTTTGTACGACCGTCCAATACAAGAAATTCCTTTGTAGGAACTTTCACCTTCCATTGTGATTTCCAACCAGTCAACTCCTATGCTTCATTGTAAAGCTTTATACTAAGATTTTACCTCAATTTTTTTTGATTCTTTGAAAATGGTCATATCATTCTATTCAAGCCCATCTCATTAATCTTTATTGAATATAACACATGGAGAGAATTGTCAACAGATCAAGCTCTTAATCCTATAAGGGTAACAAGGAGATTATTATGAAGTTAATTATCAGTCATTGTGGCTTCTTTCTTTTGCCACAATATTAAACAATTGAAGGAATGAGAGTTTCAATGGTTTATCTCCATGCTTCTGCCATTGTCTCTAACATAGGATTCAACAGAGGTTGAAAACCGAAGCCCTCAGTTAATGCGTTTCCATAAACTAACTATGTGGAAGTTGCATGTCTTTGCAAATCAACATCGACTCCATCTCTCCCCTTATTTTTGTCCATACAGCCTCTAAAGAATATCACTCTCCATGACCTATCGCTAAAGTCCATTAGAACTTGTTTGAAGACTCCAAGCTTTTGAACTCCCAATCTACACAATTGCGAGGGGAACAAACCTTCTCTGAGCTTATCAAATAAACCTCTGTAGGTCATGCATGCTACACCACAAGAAATCTCTCTGTAATTTCTCATGCCTCTTAGTGGCCCTTGCACGCTAAAGATTGACATTGAATTGGGTGGGGAAAATAGACAACATATGTTTAATCAAAGTAATTCCACCCCTTTTCACTAAATACATTTTCTTTCACTGCACCCACCTCCTTAGCATTTTCTCAAGAATTACATCCCAAAAATATCCATATCTGTAGAGAACCCAATAGACAAACGTAACTAACTGACAGAGCCCATCTTATACCAAGTGAACTTAGCTAGTGCTTCTATATTTTGTAATCTCTTATATGTATTAGCCCACTCTTACTCAAGTTCACTTTTAAGTTTCAACCTGGAATTTGCCTTGGATCAAAGAAATAGCACTGCAAAGAAATAATCCCTTGCGAGTCAACCCCACAAGAAATCAAGGTATCATCAGCAAACAAAAGATAAGAAATCAGCAGTGCCCCATTATTGGTGTTCTCTATTTGGAAGCCCGACACCAACCCTCACTTGACTGCCCTCAATACCTTTCTCATCAAAACAAACATAATGGGGATAAAGGGTCCTTTTGTTCTAACCGTTTAGCCCTGTTGAAATATTCAATTTGGATTCCTATTAACAAGAACAGGAAATCTTACCAGTGGAATACAATGTCAAATGCAAAACTGCCATCTCTATTTTACATTATCATAGGTCTTATATAGGTGAAGCTTACACACCATGGATTTCCTGATTTTAATATACTTCCATTGGCAATAAGAATTTAATCAGGCATTTTCTTCCTGAAATAATTGCATTTTGTTAATTTGAATGTATTTTCTACAGTACCTTCTTCAATTTATTTGCCAAAGCCTTGGCTACCAGCTTGTAAGACACACCAACCAAGCTAATATGCCTATAGTCCTTTTCATCTGATGCTCTTGATTTCTTTGTGATGATAAAAATAAGTGAAAGCATTAAAAAACTCGTATAATGAAGAGAGTGAAACATCTTCATAAAATCCTTTTCCTAATTTTAGTAGACTATTAACATGGTTAATATTTCCTTCCCTTCTTTTTTGTTTGGTTTTGTCATCAGTTCTTTTGATGTTTGTATGTTTTTTTGGGTGGCTTCCCTTTACCATCTTTTTAATGGATTTAGTTTTTTAGAAAGCATATTAGCGCTTTCTAAGGTTGTCGATTAGTTTATGAAGGTGTGCTTATCATTATTAGCCATATGAATTTGTTTCTATCTTTTACTGATGGCATGCTTGTTGATTACGGCGGCAGAATATTTTTCTATGAGATATTTGCTCCTAGTTTTAATGGGAAACATGGTGCATTCCTTCCCAAGTCTTGGAAGTTTGAGTTTGGTTCCCTTGTCTGCTGGATCTAATTTTTTTAAGGTGGCAATCAATAACAAAGTTGAAATGGTTGATAATCCTACAGAAAGAAAGATAGTACTTACAAGTTTTGAGTTTCCTAAGCTGTGGAGAACTTGAATTAATTTTGGAATTGTCTGTTGTGAGAGCTTAGTTTGCTAATAATAATGTCTATTTGCTACAATTGTCTAATGTGTTGCAGGAAAAGGATGTAGACTGTAGAATCTATTTCCTTCCTTAAAATTGTGGGAGAACCTATAAACATTGCTGGTGTAGTGCTGTTTGCTAGTTGTTGGAGTTGATTTAGTGTGTGTTTGGATGAACTTATTTTGTTTATTGTGTAAAAGTATACTTATACCTTGGGAAAGATTGAAAGCTCTCCCAGTGTGCAAGGGTGTCCCCTTTTTATGGTATCAATAAAAGCTTTTTACTTATCAAAAAAAAAAAAAAGATTATGCTTTCAAAAGCTGTAGATTTCCTTTTAGGATAAAAATTAGCTCAACCAAACAGGCCTTCAATGAATATCTAAAAGTAGATTTTATGAAAATCACTAACAGATAGTGTGACTAATGGAACTCTCTTGATTCTCTGGATGTCTAATTACTTGTCCAGCCTTATGAAACATGGTGGAAGTCAAATTAAGTTTGTCACACTTGGAATATTTGTATACCCTGGATGTTATAGATTGCATCCAAGGGGATGGTTTGTTCTCCAAATAAGTTTGTTTGCCGTGTGGAGTTCATTGTTTCTCATTTAAGTTAAAAATTTGTTGCAGTGATTCTGTGGCCCCAGAAATTAAATTGCCAATAGTGGGCACAAGTGATGGGATATCATCGTCAACACAGTCTTCTGGATTTCAATCTACCTGGTTGGGGGGCCCAGGTCATGTATCAATGGCTGACATTGTTAAGATGGGTAAGCCACATGGCAAGGCTTCTGCTGTTCCAAGCCCCCCTCTCCAGAGTGCTAACCATCAAAATGTTTTGGCAACTTCTTCTGCGGCAGCACATCATAATTTGCATTCCTTGCAAGATCATGCTTCCATGGTGTCAGACATCAATACTGAGCCAGGAGTTTTCACAAGCCAGCAACTTCCTCCAAATGATGAATGGCCTGCAATTGAGCCACCTACTTCAAGTCTACCCTCTGTTGTAGAGGCGCCTTCAGACACTGAGCCATATGCAGATCCATCTCACTTACCCTTGGATAGAGTTAATCGTCATACAAAGTACCAGTTAGATGAGCTTCAGGTAGCAGAGGATTTGCCTATTGAGATGCTTAATGCGAACCGTGTTGGATCTACTTCTGTGTCCAGTAGAAATGGGCAAGAGGACAATTCTGGAGGTCCATCTGTCCTTGATAATAGCTTTTATAAGGAAATGAATTCCTACCAGCCTCACAAGCATGTTTTGGAGCATAATGAAGGTGACTACAATGATTTCCATATTGCTTTTGTGTACACTTCATCTTTCCTTACCATTTTTCATTGATATTCTCACATACACACATATTCCTTAAATAGATTTTCCCTACATTATTGAAAGTGACCATTATATATGTAATTGAGTTTTTCCAACACATCAGCTTATTACATTTTTTCTCCTTTATTATTATTATTTTTTTATCAGCTGAAGATGGTATTTCATCAGTTGCTGCAAACTTGCAGCAACTAGATTTACAAAAGCAAGATCGGGAAGCACCACTTGAAGAGGATAACCCTCCTGTAATAATTCCAAATCACCTCCAACTCCATACTCCAGATTGCTTGAACTTGAGCTTTGGGAGTTTTGGATCTGGCACTGGCACTGGTGCTGCTTTTTCTGGATCTGGGTCATTTGCAACTAGGCCCTTGACAAGCGACTTGGAGGAGACATCTTCAGCAGCAGATGTTTCATCCATAGGGCACTCAGACTCTCGGTATGCCCTGTTTATTGTAGTATTACTGTCTTGCTCAGTTGTCTATAATTGTCTTTACCGAAAAAAAATTATATATATATATATATATGTATATATATATATATATATCGTGCAGGAATCCTGAGTATTATGGGGAGGAGCATCTCAGCACTACCTCGGATGGAAATTTAGTTCATAGAACTGGTGGGGGCACTGTGAATTATGATTCTCCTTCAGTTTCACAACCAGAGGCGTTGAAACAGGAAACCACTGAAGTTGCTCAGGGGAATCAATATGCATTCCCTTCATCTGCAGCTGATTTTACATATGAAAATACCCAACAATTCAATAATGCATTTACTCATCCACAGACTAGCTCACCAATGCAGAGTCTTGCCGCTCTCTCAAATGTAATGGTAATATAATAAAACCCTCAGTTTTACCTTGGATATGTGGAAAATTATGGTTTCATGTGTACTTTATGATTGGCATAAGTTAAATTTTGATATTGCAGAACATGAGTTGATATTAAAGAAACTATTGAAATGTCTGTAATTTCTTTTTTGATAAATAAAATTTCTATAAAATTATAAAAACAGTGCAATATGATATTTATTGCAAAAAATTATAAAAATCTGGGGAAAGATTGAGAAAATTAAAGAAAATTTAAAATGTTTGAATTATGGAAACAGATTTAGGACACTCCAAAATTTTCTAATGTTAGGAAGATATGGATGTAAGGAGGATGAGTTTGTAGGACAAATTGCTTAGCAATACATCTGTGATAATATTTGTGAAAATAAACCCAAGGCGTGTGCGCAACAGCTTGAGCTGCTCTTTGATGCATATATAGTAGCTCTCCAATGACTTATCAGAAAAAAATATAGTAGCTGTTCAATGACTTATTAGAAAAAATATAGTAGCTCTTCAATCCTGGCACATGCCCATTTATGTGTCGTGACAATTATAGAACATGTTTATATATAGTCTGATAAATAACCGAGTATTTCCGATGGGATTACAGTTCATATTACAATTTTTGAGTACAAACTTTTCTTGACTGAAATGTGAGGAAAAACTAATGACTTTAGAACATGTTGTTCAATTTGCTGAGCTAAAAAGGCATACTGGGCACATTCTTCTACAGTGTTTGGAAGCAAATGAATAGTGACATGTTACATGAGTCCTATATTATTTTGTATGTCTGTGAGTTCACATGCTTCCTGTTAAGTGAATTCAACGATGAGAAGCAGCAAATAATTTTTTCATAAGATTCAAACACTATTATTGGGCTGAAAAACCCCCTTTTCTTGGAGATTCTAGGTGTGCAACAGACATGTGGACATGACCACAGCTTGGCTGGTTTATACATGTGAACATTTCCTAGATGGAATCAATTATGAAGTTTTGGCCTTATGGCCTTCTCATTGTTGACCTCATTTCGATGGTCTCTGGCATGGGGTCACTCAAGAAATACTATGCTAATCATTCAATGTGAATTAATCTCATTTCGGAGTTAGCCTTTTATTGTCAACAATGATAAGCTTGGTGGCTTGACAGGGATTGGCTTTAGTTGTGACAGGGAGTCACTTGGTCTCTAAGGATTGTAGTAAATAGCTCTTGCAACTGTGCACCATCAATCAGGTGCTAGCAAGTGCTTTCTTCTGGCTATGATTTATGCAACCCTACTGCATTAAGCAAATGCATAAACTGTGGCGTTATTTGAGTTGTGGTGAAGGCAATGATGATAGTCATTAACATCACTACTGAGAATTGTGAAGTGCTAAATATTTATTTTAATAAAAAATGCTAATTAATTTTTAGAAAAAGAAAAAATAGGTGAGTATTTGCCAAAATTAATTAAGTGGGGAGTAAAAGGTTTTGCATTGGTGATGAGAATCCAGCAATGGAAAAATGGAATTAGGCAATGTTGAGTAAGGGCAAGTCTCTGGAAATCTATCCAACGATGTTGGAGAAACTTTAATAGATACATTCAGTTCTCTGTCAGGGAAGGTATGTGGGCTTGGTTTTGGCATGATTTATGGTGTGGATTCTTGCCTTAAAAGATGTTATTATTTTGGATTTATTTCGGATTGCAGTAGACAAGAATGCTTCCGTAGCATCTTGCTTGAGAGATGGGCGAAATTGGAATCCTCAGTTCAGCTGGTCAATCCAAGATTGGGAGTTGGAATCTGTGGAGATCGTCTTTGATAGCATTCTACCCGCTATACATCGAGAAGATCAAATATTATGGAGACCTTTAAAGCAGGAAATTTTGAAGTTCACTCATACTAGGATGCATTTTGGGGTTCTAGAGGTATTATTTTTCTTTGGAGGACTATTTGGAGTGTCACGGTGCTATGAAAGGTTGCCTCCTTCACTGGATGGCAGCATTGGGCAAACTTTTAATGGTAGATATTCTTTAGAAAGAATTTTTTTGATTGTTGATTGGTGTGGTGCACAAGAATAGTGAGGAATCAATTGAACATCTTTTTCTTCATTGTTCAGTGGTGAGAGATATGGTCATTTGTGCGCAAGAATAGTGAGTCAAATGTTAAGTTGTTGGAAAGGGAGCTTTCATTGGCATAGATGTTTGAAAATTTGATGTGCTGGGAGGGGGGCTTGAGAAACAATCATTCTGTCAATGTATGGGGGCCATTCCTCATTTATTTTATTTTATTTGAATTTGGAGGGAGATGAATTTTTGTACTTTTGATGGGATTGGATGTTTTGTCTATGGAGCTAAAGTTGAATCTTTTACGATCCATGTTTGATTGGTTGGCACTTGGCTGCCTTAAGTGGCCATTCTTTTTCTACGTTAGAGAATTTTCTAGATTTATGTAAATTTAGTTGAAGTTTTGTTGCATCCTTAGTATACTTCCTCTGTACATGGGGATCACTTCTGTTTAATTTTCACTAAAACATTAATACTTATTAATACAATGTTTGAAAATTTGGGGTGCTGTTCCTTTATGTGTGTTGTGGACAATTTGGTGTGAGAAGAATAGAAAAACATTGCTGTTGCCATGTTATCAAGCAATCCATGATAAGAAGTTTGTATGTTTGGTCAACTAATCTAGTCAACCTTTGCTTGTGCTTATTCAGAATTTTATACAAACTTGAGTGTGTGAGTGGTTGATTCATATATCATGTACTATTATTTTCCTTTCCAAATAAAATTATTTTTTTCTTCCAAAGGGGGAAAAAAGAGAAAAGGAAAGAAAAAATAGTTATTTTTTATATGGCTATATCAGAAAATATACTGAGGGGAATAGCAGGGAAATGCAATGAAGCCTATCCTTTGTCATTATTTAACTCAAGCTCATTGTTGTGCATGTATGATCTTGATATTCTCATGCTCTTGCTGTGCTTTCTTTGGCTGCTTTGTCTTCCTTTGTTTGCATGTATATGATGCATTAATCCTAGGTGAGCTTGAAATTGATGCCGTTAAATGTTTCAGCTCACTAGTCACTATATATATTGTTTCAGCAGCAGGCATATACAAATTCATTGCCCAGCAGTTTGTTGGCTTCATCCGTTCAGACTGCAAGGGAGGATTTTGCATATTCACCCTTTCCTGTGACACAATCAATGCCCACAAAATACAGCAATGTGGCTTCTTCTATTAGCGGTCCCACCATGTCTATGCCAGAGGTGCTTCTCTACTCTAGCTTATTGAATAAGTTTTTAAAGTCATGCTGCTTTATGTTCAAAGAAACAGATTTTACAACTTGTATTGGATCTTCTTTGTTTCTTATCTTTGTTTACCCCCATATTAGGATTCTCTCCATTTGTTTTTGAAATGGAGGTGGACCATTTCACAAAAGAGTTAAATTTTATTAATCTAAAGGGGTACGCATTTTGGTTCCTGATTTGTGCCCCCATGGTACATCTCCAATGTACTTGGGTTGGCTTTATTTTTAATAATATTTTACGATATCTATCATAAAAAAAGGGGTACATGTGCCATGTACCATGTCATTTAAAATATTGCCTTACCAAATAAAGAATGATGGCTGATTTTAAATGTCATTGCAACATGTACACCTTTTGATTCATGACAGATTAATAAATCTTCACCATGTAATGGACCCTCTCAATTTCAAAAACAAATGGAGAGGATCTTTATCCCTAAATATGTAACCTATTAAGATTACTGGAGGTAGATAATGACATACAGATAAAATGTTTAAAAAAAAAAAATTGGTAACCACACACGTCGATGGTCCTTTTAACCTATATGACCTTACCATCCACCTTGTTACAAGGGGAGGAGGTGCTTTTTGAGCTAGACTGCTAGAGCTCATTGGTGCATACGTACACATTGCTAAAACATCGTTGTTGATCAACAACTACGTTTAGAAGTTAACTAGGCCAAATCTTTACATTACTACATGGACTTAGCTACACTTCACTCGGCCATCTAGAAAGAATCAGTTTTGTGTTATATGAAGGCTTTATTTTTCTGCCCGTGAGCATAGGTTGACTTCCTTTTTGATTTCATTTTGCCCAGATGTTGCATTAAACTAACTGAATGCCTTTTATTGGTGCACTGTTGGTCATTGCTACACATGGTTGAACAGTAATTAACTTCCTCAATTTCACTTCACTAGAAGTTTTATTTAGCTTCCCAAGGGAAAATTGTTTCTGAGTCTAAATCTTCTCTTCCTAGTAATCTCCCAATGATTCCAACCTTTTTGGACCATTTGGTTTCTTTCAGCTTTGTAAAGAGGCCTGAAATTTAACTTTAGTTTGGTAGATAGTTATAATTCATGCACCACTATAGGAGCTTTTCCCCTCAATTTATTCTTATTCTCTAAATTGAGGGGGGCTCTCAATCCTCCATATTATCATGGAAGATTAATCCTGAAAATAAAATTGATCTGATTTAAGTATCTCTTTGCCTTCATATTTTTCTCTCCCCTCTTTTTAACATTCTTAAAAAAAAAAAAAACAAAGAATTACTTTTAGGTTTGCCTTGACTTAGTCTTGCTTTTCCTAAAACCTTTTGTTTATACAGTGAACTTGTTCAATGGGTGTAGACAATTGACATGTAAAGATTGAAAAATTTAAGTAAAAATCTAGAATGAAAATCTAGAAAATGATGTTTTTTCAAGCTTTCAGGTCAAAGAAGTCACTTAACTTGCAACATTCATCTTCAACATCTGCCATGAACTTCTCTGTTTCCCTATGTTTTTTCTTTATTTATGTACGAGAAAAGATGGTAGATTATCTATGAATAGCATTGTTGTGAATACGACTGGTAACAAAGTCTGGTACATCCTCAAGCCAATACTGCTACATTATTGAAGTACTGAGCATGTCTGGCCAGTGCAGGGGTTCATTATTTTCCTGCCTATGGTTGAAAGTCCTCTGCCTCAAGCACTTTGCCTGCCTTTGCATTGTCAATCACATACCCTATCTTGGACAAGCACTTGCCTTCGTCTTTCAATGCTGCTAGCATTGTCATTTATTCTCCCTTGAACACCCCTTTGTTACACCCATCTCGCTAAGCTTTAAAAGAATAGGAATAAAACATTGAAGCTTCCTTAGCCAAGCACATATTTATTGTATTGTGCTGGAGTAGGATAAAAGTGTTTCACTCTATGGACAAGTAAAATTACAGTGCAATGTCCTTGCAATTTTGACTTAAATTGCAGTTTTGGTGATGATGCAACTAGACAAGGTAAAGCTACAGTGCAATATCCTTGCAATTTTGATTTAAAGTGCAGTTTTGGTGATGATGCAACTAGAGACAGCTGTTGGTTGCTTCCTTTAACTCTCTGGATAAGTGTCATTCTCTTGCTCTGATCAAGTTCTTATTGCCGAGATGAAGTTAATAATTCAAGCACTCAAGCTGTATTAGAATCTTTCTGCACCGACAATTATAAAGGAATAGCCTTGCCCCCACAAACCCACCCCCCCCCCCCCCCTGCTCTCCATGTTGTAGCCTTGTGGGTGAAGGGGGAATAGAACTGGCCATCAGCTGTCTTGTGTTAGGCCTGGTGCCCCTGCACTGCTGGCTTTGGATCTACGCTTCACATACATAATGCATAAGTATTTTGTTAGTAATTAAATAGAAAAAATATTTTTACCTTGTCAGTTTGCATGTTTGAAGTAGCTAAAACTTGTCCAAGAAAGTAATTTCTTTTAAGAGGGAAAAAAATCATAGACAATTAACTGCATGTGTTAAGAAGACGTAGTAGGTTAATAAATTCAGGAAGTGCTAGGGATGCAGTTCTTCTGACCATTATCTTGTTTGTGTGCAGGCTTTGAGAGCAGGTAGTATTTCTACACCTCAGCCTACTCAGACGCTGCCTGGTGCCGGCGTTGCTACAGGACCTGCTCTTCCTCAGCACCTTGCTGTGCACCCTTATTCCCAACCTACTCTTCCTTTGGGACATTTTGCCAACATGATCAGCTATCCATTCTTGCCTCAGAGCTACACGTATATGCCCTCTGCTTACCAGCAGGGATTTGCTGGTAACAACACATACCATCAGTCTCTGGCAGCAATGCTACCACAATACAAAAATAGTGTTTCTGTCAGCAGTTTGCCTCAATCTGCAGCTATTCCCTCTGGATATGCCTTTGGGAGTTCAACAAGCATTCCTGGGGGAAACTTTCCTCTGAATCCACCTTCTGCACCTACAGGCACAACGGTTGGCTATGATGATGTTTTAAGTTCTCAATATAAGGACAGTAATCATTTGATCTCACTTCAACAGGTATTTTCACTACATGGCTTTGGAAACATCATAAATATTACATATTTACCTTCTATTCCTTTTATTTACATGCTGTTTCTCTAATGTGAAATTGGAATATTCCATGATCAGAACATGTCAATAAAAATTAACTAGAAAAAGGCTTCCATTTCATTATTCAAGTCAGTGAAAACGACTGGTTTCAAAGGCATGATAGACGGTGTAGAGAAAAAT
Organism: Quercus suber; assembly: GCF_002906115.3. Classification (NCBI taxonomy): domain Eukaryota; kingdom Viridiplantae; phylum Streptophyta; class Magnoliopsida; order Fagales; family Fagaceae; genus Quercus; species Quercus suber. Next base: position 315,143 of record NW_027069720.1, read on the forward strand.
ATCATGTGCATGCTGTTGTAAAATGCCACCAAATTGATAAGTAACAGATTTCAGTTGTTTCTTTCTCTATGTTGTGTTAGTTCTTCTGAAACTAAGTTAGCCCTTCTCCCTTTTCCATTGGTATTCAGAATGATAATTCAGCGATGTGGGTTCATGGGCCTGGTTCCCGAACAGTTTCTGCTCTTCCAAGCACATATTACAGCTTCCAGGGGCAGAATCAGCAGCCGAGTGGGTATCGGCAAGGTCAGCAGCCATCACAGCAATTCAGTTACCCGAATTACTATCATTCCCAAACTGGTGGTTTGTCAATGGAACATCAGCAACAAAACCCGAGGGATGCAGCATCCCTTGGTGCCTCTCAAGGCCAACCACCAAAGCAGTCTCAACAGATATGGCAAAACAGCTACTAATCTGAGTCTCAAGTCAAGTCACCTCCTGGTTTTTCAGGGTCTTGTAGTGAGTGTGAAAGTGGCCAATCATAGGCATTCTGCGGGTCTAATAATCTGATGATTCTTCTTCATTAATTGGTCTGAAGAGACCTTGACTGGCTACTGCCCTGTGCCACGAGGTTGTATTTTACCTTCTTTTTTTTTTCTTCTTCAATGTCTGGTTTTGTTTAACGTAGGAACACGTGTGCTAATTTGATTTAGTGAACTACCTCGTTTCATTTTAACTGTATTTCTTCTTTTCATAGTAGTGGAAAGTTTCTGTTCGGTTCAATGGTCGTCTTGGTCTATTTGTGTAAGCTTATAAGCTGGCTTTTAAATTTATTTTTTTTAAAGTTAATTTATGTACGGTTTTTGAAACTGTTTTTTTATTTTTATTTATTTTTTCCAAAGTATAACTGTATTTTTTATTACCTTATTTTAAAGCCAAAGTAGCCAATGAATTTAAGGTAATCCAAAATGGACACTCGAGTGTACTCAATAATTACCAACTCTTTCCAGGTTTCTTCTGCTATTACTCAGATTCAGGGCTTTAGGTGGGTGCAGTACATGAAGGGTGTAGGAAAACAATTCAACTCAATTATTAATTTGTCAATAATCATTGATGGAAATTTATGAAGGTCAGGTTCAAATTAGCGAATTACATTAGGTGTGAGTGTGTGACACTTATGTAGTATTGCAAAATTCTATATTTTTAATTAATTGGGTATTTAAAGTATTTATTATGATAAATTACCCATTTTTACAATTTACAATGTCTCTCCCAAATTTTAAAATTGCTCAATCATTCTCCTAATTTGAGAGTTACTACCATATTTGACCGTATTGTATTGTGTATAAAAAGATCTGTATCATAGGGGCATATTGGAAATGCTCATGAACGTATTATAAAATACATAAATATGTGAGTTTAAAATTAGTTTTATTTTTATTTTTTGGGTTAAAATTTCTATTTTTATTTGAGTTCAACAAGTTATTAGACTTGCTTTTAATACAAAATTATTGTGCTACTTGATTGAGCCCTACGAATAACATATCCATGAGGGCTTTTCATTTTCATATTTGCAATTTTTTTTTCTATACTATAAAGAAGGTATTAAATGAAAATATAATTATTTTTTTATTTTTGTTATAATTCTAAGAGGCTAGAATGTTAAGAAAAAACACAAAGAAAAAATTATTAAAATAAAAGAACAAGAAGACATAATAAATGTTGATGGTGAAGAAGAAAATGTCATTGAAGAAATAATTTGAATGTGTATGTTGCTTGAAGAAAATGTCTAGTATTATTTGTTTTTAGTTCAATTAATTTGAATGTGTATGTTGTTAATTTGATTTATTTAGTTAGCATTGTTAAATACTATTACATGAGTTATTATTAAATTAGTCATTAGTTGAGTATATTCTAAATTTTATAATAAATAAAGTATATTTATAAATTTGTTTCAAAACTCGTGTACTTTGCATATTATTGATTTACATGTCGGATCCAAAAGATGTTCGGTCCAAAATCACATATGTATGTTCACTTTACTCCACCTTACCTTGTCGATCAAAATGCTTATTTTCACTAAACAATGACCAAACTTCCTTCAACCTGCTTTTTAACACATTAACCATTTTATTTTTGAGCCTCTTTCTTTTGTTTATTCACATAGTATTGGTGATAAAATTCTTATTTAGTACATTTAAGTCATATAGAGAATAGCCGTAGTTATACAATTTTAGGTTTTTATTGAACCATTTCACTTAATACTAAAGTTATATTTAAATTTTCTATTTTGAATGAAGATATTGATGAAATTATTTACTAACTTAAGGTGCAATTCTCAAGCATGAATATTAGATCTACAACTAGTATTAAGTATATTAAAGTGCAATTCATAATAATATTGCTTATTTTTCTTTACCTAACATGTTATGTTTATTTTTAAAATTTTAAATAATTATTTATCTTTTGCAAGAAATCCAACTTTATTTATATTTTACATGCACACGTACAATTGATGAGATCGATAACATTGGGTGCTCCACATCTAGTTTTTGTTTTTCTGGTTCTTTTGTGGTGATGATAAGATTAGTGAACAACTTTGAACTATATGATCTCAAGTATTTATGTATTATTTAACTTGGATTACCAAGAGTTTTGTAGCTTAACTAGCACTTTTTGGTGTTTTAACGGAGACATCTCGAGTTTAAATCCTGCTACTTATTGTTGTATTATTTAAGTATCATGTTACTCACATTTGAGCCCTGTTAGTGCGTGTTTAATTTAACAAGTTTAGAATCATAATATTCTTTTCCATTATATTTTTCAATGGTCTTCAATTCAGCTTAGGAGATGATGCTTGGTATAGGTTTATATAATTTTCATTCAAAGAACAACTATTCCTAAAGGAGAAGGTTGGGCCGGGTTATGCTATACGGCCCATTAGTTTTTATTCTAAATTCAAAAAAGAAAGCCCATTCCATCCTGGCCCCTACACCTATTTAAACATCCATCCAGCCCACGGTGCCAACGACTCTTTTTCTATCTTTTCTGCTGTTCTTCTTTCTGTTTCCTTTCTTTTATCCTCACGCTGCTTCTTCTTCTTGGAGACTGAGTTCAGAGGGTTGCACCATCGCCACGACAGCTGGATTGGAGGAACCAATACCAATAAAGTACTTTTTTTTAATTAAAACTTTCTTTTGTTTTAATGAAAAACTGTCATATTCTCCATTAACTAAATAAAATGTGGAGGTTAAGATCTATTACCATTTAAAACAAAAGAACATCTCCAGTTAAAAAAATATAAGAGGTCAAACCTTTTTTTTTTTTTTTTTTTGGTGTTGTGGGTGGATTGGGGGTTTTGATATTTTGGAATTTTGTTTTTGCTTTGAATGATGTTATGTTGGATTAATCCGTATGAACTACTGTTTTTTGCTATATGGGAAACTGCCTAATTTAAGGTATTGTATCAATTCCTTTGATGTTTTCAAGTTCTGTTTTTTATTGGAATTTCTTTGTAGCTTTTGCATGTTAGCTTTTCCTTTGATTTATTTTCTGGGTGTTGTTCACTTTTATATTTTCTGGGGTTTCCAGTTTTGTAATGGGCATGAGATTTTACAATCAACTGGGATGTACAATTTGGGTTCGCAGTTCTAGTGAGTAGGATTAGCTCTGGTACTGGGTTATGGGGCAAACAGGTCATGTATTTCTAGTGAGTAGAGTAGGGGGAATCAATTTGGCTTTGCTCTTTAGTCTCTTTATTGTCTTTAGGTGTTTGTTGGTTGATATTTTCAAGTTTTGTGAAATGCAATTTTGTTAGTTTCCTTTAATATTTCAATAATTTTACTTCTAAAAAATTGTAATATTTAGTGTTCTATTTTATAAACAAATTAGAAAGACAATATCATACTATATATGTTTTCAAATTTGAAAATTGTATGATATTGTGACTAGTATAGATAA